>NW_026067985.1:1122531-1124524 GCF_014885135.2 Alexandromys fortis | reverse complement strand
GGAGGGAGGGAGGGAGGGAGGGAGGGAGGAAGGAAGGAAGGAAGGAAGGAAGGAAGGAAGGAAGGAAGGAAGGAAAAGGAAAATGAGCCATGGAGCTGGTTGAAATTACTGGCAGCACTGTGTCAGGCCCATGACTGTCCACCTTGCCAGGACTTAGTCACTAACAAGTCCTTACATTCCATATTTCTGGGCAGGGGCCACCCAAACGGAAGCTATTGGCAACTGTGGTCAACCTCTGGGTACTTCTTTCTAGCTCTCCCTTCCCCCTCTGCCTTTCTACTCCTGGCATGGCCACCTTTTCCTGCAGACCAGATCCTCCATCGGTGCCAAAGCCACGATTGAGAGGCAGTTTAGGGACTGGAGATGTGGCTTGATCGAGAGCTGGACTGGGTTCATTCCCCCACGGTGCTAAAATCCTAACCCTGAAGGGGCCTTAGAGGCAAGAGGGTCAGAAGTTCAAGGCCACCCTTGGCTTCATAGGGAGATCAAGGTCAGGCTGACTATGCAAGGCCCTGTTTCAAATATCAAAACTTAAGCAGACAAAACTCAGGGGCCAGGGAGATAGCTCAGTGGGGAAAGGTAGTTGTCACTAAACCAGAGACCTGAGTTCAATCCCCAGGACTCCCATGGTGGAAAACAGCAGAAACCAACTTCTGAAAGTTGTTCTCTCTCTCTCTCTCTCTCTCTCTCTCTCTCTCTCTCTCTCTCTCTCTCTCTCTCTCTCAAACACAGTAGTGCCGCTGCCACTCAGGGTTAAAAATCCATTGCGGATTGACTGGGGGCAGGGATGTGACCTTCTCTGTTTCCTCTGGGGAGCCTTGTCTGCGTCACCCAGGGTGGGACGTGTAAGGCTCTGGGTATCCTTGATGGATATCGTGTGGACTGACTTCCACTTCCCATCCAGGCTTCACCATGAGAAGTGGGTCAGAGTGTCTAGGAGCCGGGGTGGTTCGCAGCTCCTCGGGTAGAGGGGAAGGCTGGCGAGGCATCCAGGCACCTGCCTTCTTGGCAGAGGAGAGGAAAATGGGGGTGAGGGAATGCCAGGGCAAAGCTCCCTTTCCTGGCTTTATTTGTTTACTTCCTGCATGAGCCATCATAGAGAGCACCAAGCCTTCATTATATTAACTACCAGGGCCTTTTCTTCGGTTTGCCAGGAATCGCCAGGAAATGGTAGGTTATTGGTGACTAATGACCGCTTTTCTTTTCTAAAAAGCCAGCCAGCCCCAACAGGATCATCAGGGCAGTCTTTCTTGTGACCCTTTTCTGACCTCCTGTGTTTACAAAGAGTAGGTGAGAGAAATTGCCCAAGCAACAACTGGGTGCCTCTGTAAGGCCAGAATCAAAGTTTTAGGCATTAAACATCCACAAAGCCCCTGCTAGCCTGTCCCACCTTCCCCCTCCAGACCCAGGCAGAAACAGCGTAAAGGAATTCACCGGTTTCTTAAGACCTGGGGTGGTGGGGAGGGGGACTTGACACAAACGTAACACCCAGCAGATGAGGACAAACGGAACTATCAGAGTCTGCTCAGAAGAAATATTGACTGGAGAAAAAAAGAAGTTTTGTGCAGCTGAATGACTGACCTACGGATACTGTTGGAATATTTGAAGTAAGGACATTTTTGGTAAAAGTTGAGTATTATGTCCAGGCCTGTTGCCTCTGCACCCTGGAGGCAGAGGCAGGAGACTCGCCCCAAGCTGGAGGCCAGCAGCAACACACCACGGTAAGAGAAGAGAGTAGCACACTTTAGTGAGGATCACATGGCAATTCAGATTTAAATAGTTTAGCATCAATACTTACCTCTGAGTTTGGGGTCTGAGTCTTCTTAATGGACATGGCCTCATGTAGCTCAGGCTAGCCCCAAACTTGTTGTGTAACCACGGATGACCTGGAGGCTCTGTCTCTCTTGCCTCGACCTCCCAAATGCTAAGAGCACAGGTTGTGCTGTGGCGTCCATTTAATAGGGTTCTGGGGTTTGAACTCTGAAAATTGTAT
>NW_026067985.1:1100806-1122428 GCF_014885135.2 Alexandromys fortis | reverse complement strand
TATATATTCCTACACTCTCCTCACCCCTACCCCTGACAGGAGTGCACCGTGTAGCCCAGGCTGGCGTGAAATTCTCTCAGCCTTCTGAGCACGGGGATGACAGACCTGCGGCACCATGCCGCACTTGCTAAGAGTCTTCTTCCCCCACTCTCTGACTTCATGACTACTTCTGTCTCATCCAGAACGAGTATGCACTTGTATAACCAAACGAGTCATAGCAGGCAAGAATGAATGGGAGAATAAGACAAGCCTGGCCTCTTGGAGGTGTCCAAGGTGAAGAGCTCTCACGTGGTGAAGGCAGAGTGGGTGTCCTGGGGTGGTGGGACAGTTTGGAGAGGGAAGGAAGAGCGGCAGCTTATGGTCTCCAGGAATCCAGGCAGACACCCAAGCCACCACTGGGTATTGGAAGCAGAACTCAGGCCCTCTGCAGGAGCAGCCAGGTTGTCTTTGTTGGTGCCATTATTCATGAATTGTCAACTTCAGCTCACAGCAGGAACTTAGAGGCTTTAGAGAGGTCACCGATGCCAGTGCCGCCCTGCCCTGTACAGCTGATGCCAGTGCCGTCCTGCCCGATACAGCTGATGATGCCAGTGCCGTCCTGCCCTGTACAGCTGATGATGCCAGTGCCATCTGCCTAAGACAGCTGATGATGCCAGTGCCGTCCTGCCTGATACAGCTTACTCTTTTTGTTGCTATGATAAATGCCTGGCAGAAGCAGCTTGGAGAAGGAGGGGTTCATTCTGGTTCAGGGTTTGAGACAACAGACCATCATGGTAAGGAAGGCATGGCGGTTTCCAAGGGTGGAGCTTGGCGCTAGGACATCTTGATGGACTGGGAACAGAGAGAGGCAATGCCTGCTTGAAGAAGCAGTATCAGTTTGGCTCAGTGACCCCCTTTCTCCAGCACTGCTCCAACCCCAGAAGGTTCCACAGATTCCCAGTGCAAAGACATGAGCGTGTGTGTGTGTGTGTGTGTGTGTGTGTGTGTTTTGGGGGCGGGTTTACATGAAAGCCAGACCAAGGCTTGTCAATGGGTTAACACTAAATTCATCTTGGAGACCAGTCCCTGGCTATTTCTATAAGAACTTTTCTAGATTAGATTCACTGATGATCTACCTTAAATATGAGCAACAATATTCCATGGGTTGGGAGAAACTCTCTCTCTCTCTCTCTCTTTTGGTTTTTCAAGACAGGGTTTCTCTTTGGCTTTAGAGCCTGTCCTGGAACTAGCTCTTGTAGACCAGGCTGGTCTCAAACTCACAGAGATCCGCCTGCCTCTGCCTCCCGAGTGCTGGGATTAAAGGCGGGTGCCACCACTGCCCGGCAAGTGTGCCACACTCTTATCAGTGAGTGTGTGTATGTGTACATTTGTGTGTGTGTGCGTGGATGTGGATGTGTGAGAGTATTTGTACATGCATGAATGTGTATGCATTCATGAGTGTGTGCATGTGCGTGCATGTGTGTCAGCCCTGTTGAATGGACAGAGGGCAAGGACAACTTTCAGAAGTCAGCTCTCTCCTTCCACCCTGTGAGTCCAGGGCCCAGAACCCAGACCCTTAGGCTTGGCAGCAAGCTCCATCACTCCCCAAACCATCTTGCTATTCCTTCCCTGTTGTTATTTTATTTCCTGAAATGCAGGGTTAGATTGGAAGGGGCCTTGGGAAAATATTTTGTCCCTTGTTCTGTTTGTGAGTGGGGAGACTGAGGGTCGGCATCACATGGCAGGTGAGGGACACTGGACAGATGAGCTCTCTCCCACCTTGGCAGCCCACAGTGTGTGTCCCCGGCCCTCCTGCAGACTCCCTGGCTTCCCAGACTTGCCCAGGCCTCTGATAGTAGGGCCACATGAGCCAGCATCACCCAGCCCTTTGCAACACTGTTGCCGTTGTGCAGGTTTTACTTTTAGCAGGGAGATGGATGCTGGGCGGTGGCTCTGGTGGGGTGGGTACCTTGAGGATATGAGTACATCATCCCGCTTTCATAGCTGGGCAGAGCTAGGGGAGGTGGGCAAGGCCGTAGGCATTGCAGGCTGCAGGTCTTGCTTTCTTCTAAATAATTCCGTGAAGCTGTATAAACTTCATGTATGAAAAAAAAAAAAGGATTCTACTTAAATAAACACCCCCTCCATCTACCCGCCTGTGTTCACTGCCCAGGAATGAGCCTCGCCCCTCACGATGCCCAGAAACTCCCACTATATCCCGTAACCTCATATTTTTCCCCGTGCCCTTCAATAGTCACCATCCCGCAGGTGCCTATCAAGGTAGGCAGTGTCCGATGACAGGTTTGTGTAAATAAATACAGGATTCATCCTCGTGAGTGCCAAAGCCAAGCCACAGTGGGGGGATGGGAAAGGAGAGAGCCAAGAGAAAGGCAGGTGGGTGGATAGTTTCAGTGGGATGTTCCTTGTGGTGGCTCCTTGAGTCAGGCTGGGGAGATGAGATGAGGTGAGAATGCCGCTGGGTGGAGTTGAACCTCTGCTGCAGGGCCCGGCAGGCACCGTCTCCCGGAATCAGTCCAGTTAGAAGCTTTTAGTCCCATGATTTATGTCCTCATAGTGACATAGCTCTGTCCTAAATGCACCACCATCACCACCAGGAATCCCGCAAAGGGAAGAGCGATGCCTCAGTGACTTAGAGCCTACCCTGCTGCACAGCCATAAGGGCCTGAGGTTGGATCCAGGCCCCCGTGTAAAAAGCCACATATTGTGCTGCTGGTAACCCCAGTGCTGTGGGTAGTTGGAGACAGGAGGGTTGTTGGGGCTTATTGGTCGAGTTCCAGGCTCATGAGAGACCCTGTCTCAAAGTAATACGGTAGAGAGGGATGGAACAGAACACCTGATGTTTCCATCTGGCTTTTGTGCACATAAAGGCATGGCACACACATACATGTGCACACACATACATAGGCACGCGCATACATAGGCATGCGCATACATATGAATGCACACACAGACATCCCCACCCTGAGAAGAGTCTTTTCCTTCCACACAAAGCATCTTTGAATTTGATAATCTTATGCATCCTTGAAGAAGGACTCATACAGCAAAGAGCTGGTCCATGATTTTTTTTTAATATTTATTTATTATGTATACAATGTTCTGTCTGAGTGTATGCCTGCAGGCCAGAAGAGGGCACCAGACCTCATTACAGATGGTTGTGAGCCACCATGTGGTTGCTGGGAATTGAACTCAGGACCTCTGGAAGAGCAGGCAATGCTCTTAACCGCTGAGCCATCTCTCCAGCCCCTGGTCCATGATTCATGGGTCACAATCCCTTCTCCTCCCTTCCTTCCTCAGGTCATCAGCTTCCTGGGACCCATTGCAAACTGCTTCTGTTTCCACTCTTCACTAATGTGAACTAATCGTTGTTGCACGTGTCTGAGCTCGTTTGCACAAAGGTTCTTATTTATTTGTATTCCTTTGTGTGTGTGCATGTGACAGACATGAGTGTTGTGCCCCCAGACTACAGTAGAGGGCATGGGATTTCCTGGAACTAGAGTTGCAGGGAGTTGTGAGCCATCAGATGGTTGCTGGGAACCAAACCTAGGTCCTCCGATATTCTGTAAACCACCTATCCTGTGCACTAGTTTCGAGACAGGGTCTCGCTATGTAGCCCTGACTGGCCTGGAACTCAATATGTAGATCAGGATGGCCTTGAAATCACAGAGATCTGCCTGCCTCTGCTACCCACATGGTAGGTTTATAAGCATGTGCCATCACACCCAGCCAAAGGTGTGTTTTATTTTGGTTTTGGTTTAGAATTTTTTTTAAGAAAAAATATTTAAAATGTATTTATTTTTACTTTATGCATATAGGTAGTTTTGCTTTATGCTTGTCTGTGTCTTGCATGCATGCAGTGCTTTCTCTTGCCTCTAGAACTAGAGTTATGAATGGTTGAGAGTTGCCATGTGGGTGCTAAGAACCTTGGTCCTCTGAAGTCCTCTTAACCACTGAGCCATCTTTTCTTCCTGTTTTTTTTAAATGTTTAAGTTACAATTATTTATTTAGCTATTTATTTGTGTGTGTAAGGGTTGTGGGGGGGGCTGTGGGGTGCAAAAGGAGACTCTCATTTGTTTCCTGGCAGCTCAGACCTGAATAATCACACAAAACTATATCAACTGTAAAACCGTTTGGTCAAAAGTTTAGGTGTATTTCTAGCTAGTTCTTACATCTTAAATTAGCCCATTTCTATTCATCTATGTATCACCATAAGGCTGTGGCTTACCAGTAAGGTTCTGGTACCTTTCTCCTTCGGCAGCTATGTGGTGTC
Source organism: Alexandromys fortis (assembly GCF_014885135.2). Lineage (NCBI taxonomy): Eukaryota > Metazoa > Chordata > Mammalia > Rodentia > Cricetidae > Alexandromys > Alexandromys fortis. Next base: position 1,118,161 of record NW_026067985.1, on the reverse strand, counting down.
TCCCTGACTCCATCTTCTCTTTCTCTATATCTTTGTTCAGATTTTCTGCCTGGCTTTATTCTGCCCTGCCATAGGCCAAAGCAGCTTCTTTATTAACCAATGAGAGGGGAATCCCACATAATCTCCCTTTTTCTGTCTAAATAAAAAAGGAAGGTTTTAACTTTAACATAGTAAAATTACAAGTAACAAAACAGGCATCAAGCTAGAATTATACTTACACTATTTGGTCTATTTGTATCTACAAAGTTTCATATCTAATTTATCTTTTATCATAATTAAGGAAAACTATAACTATCTGTCTTCAACCCCATCAAAGACCCCAGAAGGATATAATACTACTTTGGTAAACAGGAAGTACATTTTAAGCAACTTCCCAAACTCTAGAATTGACAGAAACATCTCACTGCCTAGACAGTCAGCCAAAGTTCTTCTGTAACGTTGAGGCATCCATCTTCAGCCTACAGGCCCATAGTATCTAGAAGACTTTTCCATAAAGCAGGAAATTTGAAAGACTGTTTCACCTATATTGGCAGTTTGTCAGTCACTTTTTCTGTGTCCTACATAATGTCTGGCAGACTCTGTCATGAAGCAAGAAGCCCAAAGGACTGTCTCACCTTTTTGGCAAGTTCAGCAGTTATTTTTCTGTGGGTCCTGCATGTCCAGTTCATACAGCATACTGTCAAGCAGTTCAGGCAAGAGCAGTTTCTTGCCCAAATGGCTAGCTTTGTCATGTTAAAGGCGAATTCCATACCAAGTTTCTTCAATGCCTATCAACCTCTCTGAAGTAATTGATGCTGTCAGAAGCAGACATGTTTCACTGTTGAGAAAAGTCTAAGTTCTTAAAACCTTTTAAATGCCATATTCTGTAGGTCTTTGAAAGGTTTGAAGAATAACCATCCATCTGAAATATATCTCTGTACATCTAGAAAACTTAACTAACATGACTACAAGTTTGACTATATATAGTCAAACTATATATGACTATCTATTAATCTATAATTTTAAATTATAGATCACATTTTAAAATGAGCTATATAAACATAATAACTTAAACAAGAGCAGAAATAACCTAATACAACTTCAAATTTGTATCAATAGACCAAGATTCATACCAATGCAAAGTATTTAACTCTATATTGTAATCACTTATTTCCATTAACCATTTATAACCAACTTTTTTTTTTTTTGGTCTTTAAAGACAGGGTTTCTCTGTGTAGCTTTGGTGCCTGTCCTGGAATTAGCTCGTGGAGAGCAGACTGGCCTCAAACTCACAGAGATCCACCTGCCTTTGCCTCCTGAGTGCTGGGATTAAAGGTGTGCGCCACCACTGCCTGGCTCCAACCCTTTTAAAATGAAAATAAACATTTATAAACAATCATTTTGAAGATTTGGGTGTAGTTTTCTCCAAACTGCTTCCTCTTGTTTATTGGGCGAAGTATTTTTAGGGTTCATGGAGATTTTTCAGGAGGGGGTTGTTCCATCAAACCACTTTAGCTGGAAGGAATTCACAGGTTCTCATCTTCTGTGGAAACAAAAGCAGAACCTATTTTCCTTAGATTCAAATTTTGAAGTCAAGATACCTTCATGTTGGTTTACCTTAGCAGCCCCCACAATCAGATGTTTTTCTGCAGTTAGCTCATTAACAGTCAAAAAATTCAAAGAAGGGGCTATGAGAGATGGCTTGGAGGTTAAGAGCACTGGCTGCTCTTCCAGAGGTCCTGAGTTCAATTCTCAGCAACCACATGGTGACTCACAACCATCTATAGTGAGATCTGGCATCCTCTTCTGGCCTGCAGGCACACTTGCAGGCAGAGCACAGTATACATAATAAAGAAACCTTATAAAAAATTCAAAGAAAACACAATAATACACATAATCCAGGTTCTCTGTGAATATTACATCTTTACATGACTTATTTTTTACTGTATTACTTTTTAACATTTTTTATTATCTTAACTCATTTAATCTATGACTGTCTGTACTTTTATATTACTTTTACTCTCTTTAAAGACTTTATTTTTTAAAACTATTTCTTTCTATAACTGCCTATACCTAATTTCTTTTTTCTTAAGTGTACATACATTTTTTAAAAACACTCTATGACTTGTTCAAAGATTTATTTTTGCCTGACTATGTCTTTATTGTGCATCTGTAATCATTTCCTGACCATTTTTTTTTAAATGCTCAGTAGGCAAGGCTATAGGACTAATGGTCTGGCTTTGCCTGTCAGCTCTGCCCAGTCCAACATGGCAGAGGTCTGCTCACTGCAAGCCATGCTCACTGCCCCACTCCAAGCACACAGCGGGTCTATGCTGCCATTAAGCAACTTGTAGCACTCTGCTCACAAACCCCATTTCAGTGCTCCGTAACCAGACTTCCCAAAAGAGCCAGAGCCATTCATACCACCAGTACAAACCAGGAAGCTGTCTCTTAAAGCAGCCAGCAAACAGAGCCTATCTGGAAAAAAAAATGTGGCTAACAAGAAGCTGCACTTGGCTCCCGTTTTTGTGGGTCTAGAAGCCCTCTTTCATTTATTTAATTTTGTCTCAAGATTTTTATTTTAGGTCTTGTGTGGATCCTTTTCTCAAATGGTGAGCAGCATTTTGTAAAAGGAGACTGATCGTTTGTTTCCTGGCCACTCAGATATGAATAATTACACAGAAACTATATTAATTACGACACTACTTGGCCAATAGCTTAGGCATATTCCTAGCTAGCTCTTACATCTTAAATTAACCCATCTCTATCAATCTGTGTATCATAAGGCTGTGGCCCAAACTGGTAAGTTTCAGGTACCTTTCTCCTTCAGCAGCTACATGGCATCTCCATGACTCTGCCTACTTTTTCTCTACATCTCTTTTCGGATTTCCCACCTGTCTTTGTTCTACCCTGTTATAGGCCAAAGTAGCTTCTTTATTAACCAATGGTAATAAAACATTTTCAGCATTCATAGGGGAATTCCACATCAATAGGGGTGCGCATGAATGGTGAGGCACACACATGGAAATCAGAAGACAGCTTGGAAGACTTGGCTCTTTCCTCCTTACCCTGTGGGTTCCAGGTACGGAACTCAGGCCATGTGACTTGGTGGCAAGGACCTCGACCCATTGTGCCATCTTACTGGTTCCCAAAAGTCTGACTTTGTGACAAAGCTCACCATTAAATTTTCACGGGAGCAGTTTGCCAGTTGTTGTTGAAGGTAGCCAGGTGTAGTTTCTATACTATCAGTTACGGAGGGACGGTGCCTCCTGCGTCTTTTGTTATAAAATTGAAGTTTTAAATAGAAAACTCCCCAGGCAGGCAGTGGTGGCTGTACACCTTTAATCCCAGTACTGGGGAGGCAGAGGCAGGTGGATCTCTGTGAGTTCAAGGTCAGCCTGGTCTACATAGTGTGTTCTAGGATAGCCAGGGCTGTATATAGAGAGATCCTATTTCAAAAAAACAAACAAAAAAGGAAAAAAACAAACAATGGCAACAAAACTCTCCTTTGTTTACTTTCTCATTTTGTTATATATATTTGGTCTGAGGTCCCCCACCTCAGACTCCCAGTTGTTGGAATTAGAGGTTTGTACCACTGGGTTAAACTTACAACAATTTATCACAAACCTCAAAATAACTAGGAAAGAGGAAATCAAAGTTTCCTAATACAAAGAACCCCTGTCCACCTGATTCTGCTCTTACATGCTGCATATAGGTGTCAGATTATCATACAGTACATCTAAATATATAATAATATCAATTAAAGCTGCAGACATACATATAACTGCAGAGAATTCTATGTATGTGTGTATAAACACACATAGATGTGTATATAACCAGATCCTTACTCCATAAAAATATGCACCAAAGGAAATTAAAAAAAAACCCACATATAAAACTGGCAATGTGGCATTCTAGAGACTAAAGGTTTTGGTCGCAGGAGGCCAGATTTCCTTTCTCGCGCTACAGGATACATCTTGGAATGAGATGGCCGAAAGGGATTTTCTCTCCCGTTCTGTCCCTGGCGGAAGGTGAGGTGGGGGAGTCTGGGATGGCCGCTGAACAGGAGGCATAAGAAATTGGCTTGGTGCGTGGGTGGTTTAAGAGACCACGGTGCGTGGTTGTAAATTTACAGGTGTGAGAAGCAGGCATACGTGCGGGGGCAGGGGCTGAGGCCGGAGGTTTGCTGTGGATTTGGGCCTGTTTCAGCGCCTGCGGTGGGCAAACGGCCTCAGTTAATGACTGGCCTGACCCTGAGTTTGCACGCTGGAGTTGGGAGTAACCTCACTTGGGTCAAGCCAACACCTCTGAAAATGAGTTCTATAAAAGTGAACCCAATGAAAGACTTAGAACTCTCTTCCACAGGCTAGAAAGGTTTTCTTTTCCTTCCGTAGAGAGCAGGCAATGACCACTGTGGGGTGGGTGGGTGAAAGTTCCTCCTCCCTAGAACATTCCAGAAGCTTTCTTGTGAGTCTATGGGAACACATGGAGAAATCTTTCACACTTCGTTTCATTCAGGTACTATCTTCTTTTTTTTAAATTTTTATTCATCAGTCAGAGAAAGTGGTAAGAATACAAAGTTGGAAAGCCTCGAGGGGCAGGGCTCAGCTGCAGCGTTCTTGTCTAGCATGTGCAAGGCTCTGGGATTCATCCCCTGCCCTGACAAGAGAGGGGGGAAAGAGAGAGAAAGAGAGAGAGAGAGAGAGAGAGAGAGAGAGAGAGAGAGAGAGAGAGAGAGAAAGAGAGAGACAGACAGAGAGAGACAGACAGAGAGAGAGACAGATAGAGAGACAGAGAGACAGAGAGAGGAGAGAGAACATCTGAATGCCAAAGTGCCCATATGAAGGTCAGAACGGGTCCTCCCCTTCCGTCCTGTCTGAGACACTGTCCTTTGCTGTTGCCTGCTGTGAATGCCACACTTGCTGTCCCAAAGGCTTTTAGAGTCTCTGCTGTCTCTGTGTCTGTGTCCCATCTCATAGCAGGAGCTCAAGGTTTATAGACTGGGACCGCCACCCCAACTCAAAAAGACCATCATGGAGCAGCAGAAAGTCTGAGGTTTCCTGGCAGCATTGATAGAGCACCCTGAATTCCTCTGACAGCCATGGATTATGTAATTATGGAATAATTGATTTGGGTGGTGGCGGAGTGGGTGTATTTAGAACAGACAAGAATGCTGCAAACAGGGAGAGGCAGCAGGTGACAGGAGTGATGGATTGCTGGGCAAAGTTGGAAGGAAGATGGGAGCAGATGAGAGTCAGCCACGGGCCCCACGACTTGACACGGAGCTCTGGCACGAGGCCAGCATCAGATGCCTGCTCTACCTGACTTTCAGGACTCGCCTGCCCTTTGTGGGATCAAGTTGAACCCGGTCACAGCTACTGCAGCCTTCAGGCGGATCTGCCAAAATTCTGTCACCTTGTGGTTTCCTGGTGGCAAAAAGGGACATGCCTGAGAAAATTAAATTCCTTCAACAAAGATGAAAAGAGGAACACGGAGTGTCAGCGGAATTGCTGAGTGTCAAATCCATGCTATTTTACCGAGGCCTCCGATAGCATGAGAGTCAACTTTTACAAGATACACACATGGGATGTTTGGTGGCACACACCTTTAATCCCAGGAGGCAGAGACGGGTGAATCTTTATGAGTTCGAGGCCAGCCTGGTCTACAGAGATGTTACACAGAGAAGCCCTGTTTTGCTTTTTTTTTTTTTTTTTTTTTTTTTTTTTTTTTTTTTTTTTTTTTTGAGACAGGGTATTTTTTCTGTAGCATTGGAGCCTGTCCTGGAACTAGCTCTTGTAGACCAGGCTGGCCTTGAACTCACAGAGATCCACCTGCCTCTGCCTCGTGAGTGCTGTGAGTGCACGGGCTACCACCACCCATTTGAGAAACCCTGTCTTGAAAAACTAAAAGCAAAACAAACAAACAGCAGCAAAATGACACACCTGTGCCTTCAGCAAGATAGCTCAGTAGGTAAAGGCACCTGCTGCTGCTAAACTTGCTGGCCTGAGCTCAACCTCCTGAACCCTCACAGTAGAAATAAAGAACTGATTTCTGAAAACAGTCCTTTGACCTCTGTGTGGGCGTGGCAGTACAGGGACAGACACTTACACAAAAATAAATAAATAAATAAATAAATCCTTAAAAATATGTACGCTCATATTACATTCATACACACACACACACACACACACACGAGGAGTGTCCACCCAGCTGGCCCTGACCTTGTGATATCCATGCCAGAAACACAGGCTGGCATTTACCTGTAGAGAGTGACTTCGTCTCTCTGTTCTCATGTCCTTGCATGTATGTGGGCTAATGCTGTAGCCCCAAGCCACCTAACGGCACTTCAATCAGTGGCAGGTAGGCTCACTATGTCCTGGAGATTATGTTGGATTCAAAGATCTAAGAACATAGCCACTGGGTGGGGAGGTTGGTTTGGCTCACGGTTTCTGAAGATCTCAGTCTGTTGCATCGCAGGTGATGGCGGGTGGGGCTCTGTCTCCAGGCAGCTGGAGTACATGGGGGAGTTGGACCAAGTGCTATTGGCCCAGGAAGGAGAGAGAGAGAGAGAGAGAGGGAGAGAGAGAGAGAGAGAGAGAGAGAGAGAGAGAGAGAGAGAGAGGGACCAGCCAGAACCCACAGTTTTTTCATTGTCTCTTCAATTCTATCCATGCTCCCAGACTCCGGGTGGCTACCACCCTGTGCTGGCTAGTTTTTGTTATCAAATGGACACAACGTAGAGTCAGCTGGGATGGGATCATTCCTGAGTGGGTAGTCTTGGGTTGTATAACAAAGCAGGCTAAATCTGAGCCAGAGAGCGAACCGGTAGCTGAGCTCCTCTTTGGGTTTGTTTGTTTGTTTGTTTGTTTGTTTGTTTGGAGACAGGGTTTCTCTACATAGCCCCGGCTGGCCTCGAACTCAGAGATCTCCTTGCCTCTGCCTTCTGAGTGCTGGGTTTAAAGGTGACTCTTACACCTGTCAGGTTGTCCAAGAAGACTAACCCTCCCGGGAACTGTGACATGACTAAGGACATCGCAGCTGCCACAGAGACAAACTCACCTTGTATTGATGCTGGCACAGTAGTGCTCAAAGCTCTGCATGTACAAAGGAACAAGAAAGCATAGTGCACCAGGTTTCCTAATGGCAACAAGTGGGTTGTATATTTTGCTACTGTTTTTGAGACAGGGTCTCCCTATGTCCCCTAAGCTAGCCTGGAACTCACAATCCTCCTGAGTGCTACAGTAACAAGCATGCACCACCGAGCCTTACTTTCGATCCTATACTTATTTATTTAGTTAGTTCCCACAGGGCAGGGAACCCTGATTGCTCTTTGGGCTGACAAGGGAGGGGGACTTGATTGGGGGAGGGGGAGGGAAAGGGGGAGGCGGCGGCGGGGAAGAGACAGAAATCTTAAAGAAAGAAAGAAAGAAAGAAAGAAAGAAAGAAAGAAAGAAAGAAAGAAAGAAAGAAAATAGTTATTAGTGATTGTGTGTGTGTGTGTGTGTGTGTGTGTGTGTGTGTGTGCGGTCCATGTACATGTGGAGGTCAGAGGACACCATGCAGGAATCAGTTCACTCCTCCTACCACGTGGGTCCGGAGGATGCACTTTGGGTTTTCAGAGCTGGTGGCAAGTGCTCTGCTCTATGGAGCCATTTCACTGGCTGTTTTATACTTTTCATCATGGTATTTACTTGTTTTAAGGGAGCAAGGGCTTAGTTTAGCTAACATTGATAAATTGTATTTGGGACTAGAGAGATGGCTCAGAAGTTAAGAGCAATGGTTGCTCTTCCAGGGGACCTGGTTTCTGTTTGTATCACCCATGTTGTGGCTCATGCATCACAACCTGTAAGTCCATCTCTGGGGGATCCAAGGTCCTCTTCTGGCCTGCATGGGTACCAGTATGCACATCTCCACCCAGAGACATACACATAATTAAAGATAAAATCAATCTCGGGGAGAAAATAGAGGTAGGGGAGGGATAGCAACATTTCTGCTCCAGTTTCCCTCCTACATACTCCAGCTCTTCTCCTGGATTGTTTTCTCTGTCCCTCCTCCCACTTCCTCCTCCCAGTGGACGTGTGGAGGTGCAGCCAAATGAGGGTACTCACCGCCACACAATTCCTGTAGAGACAGCTTCATGAGACACAGAGAGATCACTACTGTCCCAAGGGCTCAGTTAAGATGCCAGCAGATCAGGAAACAGCAACCAACAAGAGATGCTCGGTGTGTTTGCAGTGAGCTGAAAACTGTATGCAGAGGAAATACAGAGGGAAGAGGCAGCTGCAGAATGGGCCGTCTTTCCCGGCTAGTCATCTGACAGGGGAATAATATCTAGAATGTAGAAAATGAAGGTGCCAAGCATGGGAGCACAGGCCCTAAGCTCAGCACTTGGAGGCAGAGGCAGGAGGATCTCTGTCAGTTCGAGACCAGCCTGGTTGAAGTGAGTAGCTAGAAGGCTCAGTGGGTAAAGGGTTTGTCACCAAAAGGACCTGAGTTCAGGCCTCAAAACTGACTCCTGCAAGTTGTCCTGTGACTTCCACATACAAGCTTTGAAATGGTCTCCACCCCCCCCCAGTAACTATGTTTCAAAAATGAACAAATAATTCAATACCAGGCAAATGAACTGAACAGATTTCTTTTTCTCAAATAAGAATTGCTGATAAGTCCACCTCAACAGCTTTAGCTGTCAGAAAAACCAAATTAGGCTACATTGATATTCTCTCAGCCCAGTCAGAATAGTGATCATCAAGAAAGCAAACAAGGGCTGGAGAGGTGGCTCAGCAGTTAAGAGCTTTGTCTGCTCTCGCAGAGGACCTGGGTTTGATTCCCAGCACCCACATGACAGCTCACAACTGTCCATAACTCCAGTTCCAGGGGATCCAGTGCCCTCTCTGGCCTCTGTGGGTACTGCAGACTTTTGCTGCACATACATACAGGCAGGAAAAAAATACCCATACACATAAAATAAAATAAATTCTTTAAACAAATAAAACAAACAACAGATGCTGGTGAGGATGTGGGAAAGGGAGAGTTCTCTTTCACTGGTTGTGGGCGAGTGAATTTGTGCCACCACTGTGGAAATCAGTGTAGAGGTTTGTCAAAAAAAAAAAAAACTACACACAGGGTTACCTCATGGCCTGCTGTAGCATGCCTGGTTACTCACCAGAAGGAAATTCAGTCCACATGCCCCAGAGGCACCTGCAGATTCACCATCACTGTTGCACCACTCCCTGCAGTCATGGTACGGACTCAACCTAGCCTCCCATCAGCAGGAGAAAGGACAAAGAAAACGTGGGAAATATGTGCAATGGGAGTGGGGGGGGGGCGATTGACAGCCAAAATGAGGAAAGAGATGGTGTCAGCTGTAGGCAAATGGGTGGCGCTGGGGACCACTGTGTTGAGTGAAATCAGCCAGATCCAGAGCAACAAAGATCACGTGTTTTCTCTCGTGCAGAACTGGGGAGGGATGGACATGAGAGGAAAAGGAAGGACGCAGAGGAAATAGAGGGGGGCTTGTGGAAAGTGGGGGCGGCAACTGTGGATTGTGGAAGAGAAGAGGGACCTTACATAATCTGGGTGTGGCCCACTCCTTTAATCCCAGCACTCAGGAGGCAGAGGCAGGTGGGTCTCTGGGAGTTCAAGGCCAGCCTGGTCTACAACAGAGCAAGTTCCAAGGGTAGCCAAGGCTACACAGTGAGAACATCTCATGAAAAAGAAAATGCATTTATCTGATGCCTGTGGAAGCAGCTCATGGTCTAGAGAGAAACTCACTTGCAAAAATATAAAAACTAGCATCTCATGATCACTTATGAAAAGCCTCTTTGGAGTCAGTTAGGAGGGAAAATTTGTGTAACTAAGTCATTTGATTGTCTAAAGTTAAGCAGTGTTTCTATGACAGGCTAGCAGTCAATATTTCAGAATGATTTTACTATAGACATAATGTATGCATTTGATTACTATAAACACAAGCAGATCATACATCTAGATTAAACATTAAATGTACTCTTGGTGTAGGAGGTCCTGGGACAAACAAGAGGCCCTCCTCCTATAGACTCTGCTTTGGTGTCAGACTCACCTTGCTTTTTTTTTTAATTATTTATTATGTATACATTATTCTGTTTGCTTGTATGCCTGCAGGCCAGAAGAGGGCACCAGACCTCATTTCAGATGGTTGTGAGCCACCATGTGGTTGGTGGGAATTGGACTCAGGACTTTTGGAAGAGCAGGCAATGCTTTTAACCACTGAGCCATCTCTCCAGCCCCTTACCTTGCTTTTTTAAAAACAGAAAAAAATATCCACAGTTTGCCATTACAAATAGGAGATGATCATATAGTTAGATAGTAAGTAAAATAAACTCTTCTTTATATAAATATTTGGTAATATTTGATAACAGAAAACTTTTATGAAGGGGACATTGGCACTCAGTGAAAGCCAAATAAAGTTGTTGCGGGAGGTCCTTCCGCCCCTCCAACCAATAGCTGCTGTGATACCAGCCCATTGGGGCATGGTCTCTCTCCCTTTAAAAAAGCGGCTACTTCCTCTGCTCTCTCTCTTCACTTCCTGCTCCGCCGGAGACTAGACTCCCTTCCTGGTTGTGCAGATGGCTGTTGTCTGGGACGGTGACCTGTAAGTTTTTTCCCCTTTAAATAAATAACACCCTATTAATCATAACTCCAAACTGGTGTGGCATTGTTCATGACTTACGCCTTCATAAAGTCATTTAAATGTAAACATAATGAAATAGGTGGTTACTATTTAGGAACAATTGTTTCTAAAAAGCTAAGGCTTACGATACACATAGCTTCAGTGTTCCAGTCCATTGCTTCAATTTTTTTTTTTGTCAATTGATTAATTTTTGTGAGTCTCTGCACCTGTGTGAGAGTAGGGGACAGGACTCTTGTGTGGAGGTCAGAGAATGACATTGTGTGCCTTGCTCTCCACTTTATTCCCTTGAGACAGGGTCTCTCATTAAACCTGGAGCTAGGCTGGTGACTGGCAAGCCCCACTGTCCGCTCCTTTTTGTCCTGACAGCACTGGGAATGTGCCTTATTGTTTTCTGTGGGTTCGAACTTGGGTCCCCATATTTTGGTAGCAGGTGTTGTTACTCACTGAGGCACCTCTCCAGTTCCAACATTATATATTCTTAATCTTTCTTCCAGAGCAGAACTCCAGACAAGCTGCCGGCACTGATGTGGGTGGCTTGATGTGTGTTCAAGTGGTTACCCCTGCTGCTTGGAGAATTCAGTGCCTCCTGAGTGCTGGGATTAAAGGTCTTTGCCACCACTGCCCAGTTGCAGTCTTTTTAGAAGTCCTGAAAGTGGATTCCTGGGGGCAGAAAGGTACCACTGGGGATGGATGAGCAGGATACAGGATGGGGAAGAGAGGGTGCAGGGCAGGGAGGTCAGCCAAAGCTGTATGGAAAGTTGTAAGGAAATTATGACCTTGTATGCTAATTTGAAAAAGGTTTATGTCTCTCTGTGTGTAAGTTCAGACATGTACACTCACTTTTGCACATGTGTGCTTGTCTATATGTGCACTGTGTGTGTGTGTGCAGTGTCCTTCAGGGCCAGAAGAGAGCATTGGGTCACCTGGAACTGGAGTTACAGACAGTTGTGAGCTGCCATGTGAGCGCTGGGAACCATACGTGGGCCCTCTGCAAGAGCAGCCAGTGCCCTTAACTGCTGAGCCATCTCTCCAGGGATATGGCATGCTTTTTTTTTCCAGATTGTGAAATGGACACATTTGCCTCTTGCCTGCTCTGTCACACACCTGTGCAGTTTCAGATTCTCAAGAATCAGCGACTCCCTCTTCTGTGCTTTCTGGACGTTTGGATGAGATTCCCCCAGAATACAACTCCTCTATCCACAGGGACTTGCCCCAGGAAGTCTTAGCTGAAAGGGACCCAACATAAGTTTGTGGGTTCAAGCAGTTTATGCGGGTCAAGAGGAGCTCACATGAGGGACAATTGATGAATCTGACGTCCCCCAGAAGGTCTCTGGGATGTGGAAGGAAGGGAGAGGAAGATGAAGAAGAGGAGGGAAAGGGAATGAAAAGGAAAGGAAAAGAAAATGCAGGCAGGAGCTTGGCTTAATGTGTTAACAGTCAGCACATCACAGCAACTGTGGCTGTCGGTCTGCCCTCAGCCTGTGCAGGACTGGGCCTGTCAGCAGCCAATCACAGATAGGGCACTGTCAGCTTATGTTGGGAGAAGGATGCTGTGTTCAATCATGGGTCTCTCACTGAAGAGCTCTCCAGGCCCCGGTAGATATAGCCTCAGACACAGGGCCATAGTCATGATCCTGGTTAAACCCAATGGGTCCCCGAAACGAAACAAAACAGAATCAAAAGGGCGTGGCCTCCAGGACGTGTTCCAGTGCTGCTTCCTCGCAGCCAGCCTCTCAATGGACCCGCTCACAAGGACACGCAAGCTCACAAGCCTCTTTAGGTCTTTGCTCCCAATGGGTCTGAGCACTCCTTGCCCTCACCCCGTGCGCTCTCCTACTTCACCTTTACTGAAGCAATCAACAGTGTCCCCATCTCACAGCTGGGAACATGGAGAAGAGGGAGGTTGAAGCTCCTGCATCCATAGGGACGGGTGTGCACAGCTGCCCGCCTCAGCCCTCAGCCGAGTACTGTGTCTGCTGGGTCCTCGTTTTAGTCGTCAGGCATGTCTCACAATGTATGTAACTATGTTTGTAACTGCAGATCATATAGGATGGTCCTTCTCACCCTCCCCAGCCTTCCTCCCTTCTCTCCCTGGTCCGTCTTCCTTCCCCAAGAGAGCTCTTCTCTGTTTTCATTCTGTAGATGAGGGGGCAGTTGTGATAATTAGGTTTTCCTCCCTGAGTTACCCTTCCTGTAGATCCCTTCCTTCCTTCCTATGATGGTCCCTCCTCGACTTTCATGATATATTAGATAACTAAGCCATCGGCTGATTTTGGTAGATAGATGATAGATTCTTCTTGGGTGCGGGGGAGGGAGAACGGCATGTCTTTTCTGAGTATGGCTTACTTCTCTTAACACGATATCCGGTCCCACCCATTTTCCTGTCAATATCGTAGCTTCATTGTTTTCCGCTTCTGAGTAAGGCTCCTCAGTGCATACGCACTATATTTTCTCTTGTCCCATGATGGACTTCGAGGCTGCCCATTTTCCTGTTATTGTGCCGACTCAGAGTCCTTCAGTATACGCCCAGAATTTTTGAAATTCGGAGGGGGAAACTCCATGGCAGTTTCCATAGTAACTGCTTCAGTTTATACACCTACAAGCAATTGAGAAATTACCCCTCTTTCTCCACATCCTCGGCAGCATTTGTGACTCGTTTTCTAGATGAACCCTTCTGACTAGGGTGAGATGGAGCAGTGTGGTTTTTTTTTTTTTTAAAAGATTATTTATCTGCTAATTTTGATTTATGTGTATGTATCTCTGCCTTTGTGAGATAGAGGCACCCTATGCATGCACGGGGGCCAGAGGGCACTGGATCCCCTGGAGTTGGAATCACAGATGGCTGTGAGCGACCATGAGGGTTCCTGGAACCAAATCCTGGTCCCTCTGCAAGAGTGTCAGCGCGCTTAGTCTCCACGCCATCTCGCAGACCTTCTGCCATTTCCCTCTGGTGGTTTTGATTGGCATTCCCCCAGTGCCCAAGAATGTTGGGCATCTTCTCAGCGTTCATGGGCTATTTCTATTTCTTCTTCGAAAACTACCTGTTCAGTTCATTCATCCATTTTTGGCTTTTTAATCTTTGGATTCTTTACAGATTTTTAGATATCAATCCCCGGTCCAGTGAGGAGTTGGCAAAGATTGTATTCCCTAGGCTGTGTCTGTCTCACTCCTCAGCTAGTCTCCTCTGCTGTGTAGATGAGGTCTACAAATTAACCAGCTCCCCTCTCCTTTCCTCCCTTAGTCCCCCCTTCCCCCCCCCTTCTCTCTTCCTCCCTGCATCTTCATACCTCATTCCACTAATGCCGAAGTATTCTAATTTCCCGAGATCCCATTTGTCTGTCCTTGGAGTTCTCTCCTGAGATATTGCGTCGGTTCAGCAAGTCCTGGCCTCTGTGGTCATCTGGAACTGGCTGCTGCCTCCATTCTGTTCCCGGGAACTTTGACGCGCCCGCCGCCTAGGGTGCCTTTGGCCACTAGAGGGCACTAGAGACGCACATTTTTCACTTCTCCTGGGCCGGGAAGGACCTGGCCGGGATTCCTGTCCCAAAGCCTCGGATTGGCAGGTCCCTGTGGGTAGAATGGAGAATCACCGCCGGATTGGACCTTTAAGAAACGTTGCTGATTAATTACTTTTCCCTTAAAAAAAAAAAAACCTAAAATTAAGTTTATTCTAACTAACACATGAAGACTGCACATACGGCTGAGATTTTACATGGTTATTTTTTGTTTGATAAGAAGCCTCACAAAGCTCAGGATGATTTACAAATCACTGTCACCAAAGCTTTGGACTCCTGAACTTTATTTGTGTTTGTTTGGTTTTGGTTTTTTGAGACAGGGTTTCTCTGTGTATCCCTGGCTGTCCTGGAACTCGCCTTGTAGACCAGGCTAAGTCTCGAACTCACAGAGATCCACCTACCTCTGTCTCCCGCATGCTGGGACTAAAAGTATGCATTATCACTGCCCATCTGATGCCAGGATTCTTGATGCGCACCACCAGGTAGGGATCACGTGTGGTTTACTTTCATTTTGTTAAATTTATTTCTTCACTTATAACTTCTGCATGAGTGTGCGCCACCGCACTTGAGCAGAATTCAGAGGACCACTCTGAGAGAAATTGGCTCTCTCCTTCCACCAAGTGGGCCCCGGGGATTAAACTCAGGCTGTCAGGCTTGGCCGCATGCGTCTTTACCAGCTGAGCCATCTCACCAGCCCTCCTGTGATGTTTAGATCAGATATGTGCTCTCTCTCTCTCTCTCTCTCTCTCTCTCTCTCTCTCTCTCTCTCTCTCTCTCTTTCTCTCTGACACACACACGCACACGCACGCGTCTCCTTGCTCTTCATCAGTTCTTAACAGGGATGTTTTCCCCATGCCAGCTTTCATGAAGCAAATTTGCTATTGAGTGACAACCTATGTGTCTTTCTTTTCTCTGCTCCCGGCCTGATCCCCCTGTCTGGTCGGCTGTTTCAGTCTGGTGGATGGAAACCAACGACGGTGAGAGCAATGGATGGTGGCAGAACAGGAACTGGGGTGCCCAGCGATAATCATCAACCCACAGTCAGATGGCAACATCAGCTGCAAGCTTACGAAGCTGAGGCAAGAGGATGGTGAGTTCGAAGCCATGCCGGGCTCCATTTCAAGACCCCCATCTCAAATCAAAATCAAACAAACAAAAGAGCAACTTCAAGTCCCTAGGGCAAGATGAGATGAGGAACAAATAATAATGAATTAGAAAATTTCAGTGCTTGCTAAATCACCATGTCTTTCAATAGGACACACACCTGGTTTCATCAAGGGAGACAGAAATGCTTATAGACATCCACTCAGTACCCCCAGACTCAGGCGAGCTCTTTCTGAGCAGCCAAGGTTTCTTATTGAACAGGCTGAGCCTTCAGACTCTGGCTTCAAAGAGCAGAGAAAGGAAGAAATCTGTCACTGGATCCTTGCTCTCCAGCTCCCGCTCTTAATTGAAAAGGTGCCTGGAATGCCCGCGCGGGTGCCCCCACCTTTTACCTAAAGAGAAGGCACGAAAGGCGCTTGCATCTGGGCCGGAGAGCCCTGTCCTCTGTCCACTCTTCCCTCATCTGCAAACCCATCTGTCTGCTTCTTTCAGATCTCCTCATCCATCCTCGGCGAGTTTCCATGCCTCTGAGCCCGGGTCTTTCCCGTTATCAGCGAACCCAGGAGCCTGCTAGCTTTGGAAGGGACACATTCTGATTAGAAGTCGCCTATCTTCATAACTTTCGGGCCACGGGAGAAGAAGAAGAAAACACCGTGGTCAAGATAAACGACTCTGGTTTTCATTCAGACCTGACATCCATCTTGGCAAAAACTGAAACCAGTTTCCAGGGATTAGAAGTGTGGAGTGGAGGGTAGACGGCCATTCCTGCCGTGTGTGTGTGTGTGTGTGTGTGTGTGTGTGTGTGTGTGTCTGTGTGTGTGTCTGTGTGTGTGTCTGTGTCTGTGTCAGGGGGTCATCTGTAGTAAAGAGAAGAAGTTCAGTTCTGTGGAAAAGAGCTGTATTTATTGTTAATGCTTTGACTTTCCTCTGTATCTTTTTTTTTTCTTTTTAAGAGAAATTTCTGTTCTGTGCCTTTTATTTCTTGCTTGAATGTTTATCCATCACGGTGCTCGGTTATTGAAACCAGTGACAAGCCCCTTGTGTTGCTTTTGGCTGGAAAGTTTTGAAAGTGTGACAGAGGCCCCAAGCTGCCAGGAGGCACCTCAGAGCCCATTAAAGCCCAAAGAGAAAGAATCACATTTAATCAAAGAGCCTCACCCCACACCCTCCCCTCCCACTCCTGCCCACTGTTTGGAATCCAGTGAGTGCGATTCCTAACAGTTGAGATGACTCTGGTTTGTGGGCTCGCTTCAAAGGCACGCATATTCACCTGGTGCTGGGATGCAGTGTGGCTCCGTGGACACCATCACATCTCAACAGTATGCTCCTCTCTGGGGCAACAGGTAAAGGATGGAGTCAAGAAATGAAAGGCTGCCCAGATGCCCTAGTGAAGCTTTGATCCACAGACCTTGCTGCCCAGCTGCAGGGCTGAAGACACACACCCGTGAGGCTGAGTGTTCTCTGCCACCTCCTTGTGGCTGGCTGCTCTCTGGCGTTTTCTTGGATGCATCCTCATGATTAAGTCTTCTAGGATAACTGGTCTCAGAGACCTTGAACCTGCTACTAAGAACTTACTTTAGAGAAGACAGGTTCCAAGATATGGGAATTCCCTACAGAGATGTTTAATATGAGTTTAAAACTCGCTGTATATTCACCTGGTGCTGCTGCTCAGAACCAAGTGCCAGGAAGTTCACGGAGATCTCAGGAGAGCAACAGAGGGAAAGAATGTTGGACACACACCCCCCCCCCCCCCGCCCCATGAGCAAGAAGAGGTTTAAGGTGCAGTTAAAGCCAGGCAATCAAAAAACTGACCTTCCATGTGTTGTAGAATATTATTTTAACTTGACAGAGATGTGTTGTTACATTTGTTTCTTCTGTGGAATGTTACTTTAACTGTGTAAAGGTTGTTACATTTGTTTCTGCTGCATTTTTTTTGTTTTATTTATTTATTAAAGATTTCTGTCTCTTCCCCACTGCCGCCTCCCATTTCCCTCCCCTTCCCCCCATCAAGTCCCCCGCCTCATCAGCCCAAAGAGCAATCAGGGTTCCCTGCCCTGTGGGAAGTCCAAGGACCACCCTCCTCCATCCAGG
>NW_026067985.1:1088836-1100248 GCF_014885135.2 Alexandromys fortis | reverse complement strand
TTTCTATTTCCATCCATTTGCATGCAAAATTCAAGAAGTCCTTGTTTTTTACTGCTGAGTAGTACTCTAATATGTATATATTCCATACTTTCTTCATCCATTCTTCCATTGAAGGGCATCTAGGTTGTTGCCAGGTTCTGGCTATTACAAACAATGCTGCTATGAACATAGTAGAGCATATACTTTTGTTGTATAACAAGGCATCTCTTGGGTATATTCCCAAGAGTGGTATTGCTGGGTCCAGGGGTAGGTTGATCCTGAATTTCCTGAGAACCCGCCATACGGCTTTCCAGAGTGGTTGCACAAGTTTGCATTCCCACCTATGCTGCATGTTTTTAACTATGTAAAGATGTGTTGCATTTGGTTCACCTTGCCTGCCTAAGGCACCTGATTGGTCTACTAAATAGCTGAACGGCCAATAACTGGGCAGGAGAAAGGTTAGGTGGGGCTAACAGGCAGAGAGAATAAATAGAAGAAAAGGAGAGAGGGAGAAAGGAGGAGAGGAAAGGAGAACAAGGGACAGAACCGGGGCAAGAAGCCAGGAAGTCACCAGCCACCTAGATACAAGAAACAGTGAAAGTAAGATATGCAGAAGGAAAGAAGGTAAAGCACTCAGAGGGTAGATAGAGAGAAACAGGTTTATTTAAGTTAAAAGAGCTAGCCAGAAACGAGCCTACGCTGGGCTGAGCACTCCAAACTAGTAGGTCACAGTGTGATGATTTTGGCCCAATAGGAAAAGTCTGGCATATTCATGGAAGCTAGGGATGTCTAGGAGCTCACCTGGGGACAGACACTCATAAAAGAGATGGTGATCTCAATGGGGAGGGCAAGATGGTGATGAAGATAGTGGTGGTGATGAAGGTGGTGATGGTAGTGATGGTGGTGGTGATGCTGATGAAGATGGTGGAGGTGGTGGTAGTGATGGTGGTGGTGATGATGATGATGATGATGATGATGATGAAGATGGTGGTGGTGGAAGTGGTGGTGATGAAGGTGGTGATGGTAGTGATGGTGGTGGTGATGATGATGAAGATGGCGGTGATGAAGGTGAATATGGTGGTGGTGATGGTGGTGATGAGGATGATGATGGTTATGGTGGTGGTGGTGGTGGTAGTGATGGTGGTGGTGATGAAGGTGAATATGGTGTGGTGATGGTGGTGATGATGATGAAGATGGTGGTGGTGAAGGTGATGGTGGTGATGATGGTAACAGTGACAAGGGTGAGAGATGATGGAGAATAGATTCTGATTCTGAGGTCTTCTAACATCTAACTCAGGGATATGCCCTACCGTTTCTACAAAGTGTACTGGAAGTGAGAGCTGACTCATACACACACGTTGGAAGAACGGTGTAAAGTTTTAGTGTCTAATGTGCCAAGTTTATGGGATTTTTCCTGGTGAGAATAAGAACACGCATTGAAGCAAATGTGGGAAGTGTGATCATATACAGGAGAGCACCAGGGAGCCAAGAGCTGGGGCTTCTTTTCCTCCGGTTTTTATATGTGTGTTTTGCATGAAGGTCTGACCGCATCATTTTATTTTTGACAGACAGAGGGGAAAAGGAGCTTAGAGTATCAGTAAAACCCCCCACTTTAAATCCTTTAATAAGCTTATGATTCCCAATTTAAATTCTTTAATAACACCATGAAGTGCATATAATACTCTAATATCGTAGATGGGAAACCAGGGTGTCTACTGACTGGTCCTGCTTGCTGAGAAGCAGAGCCAAGATTAGAACCCAGGATCTCTCTGGCTTCCAAACCAGGCTCATGTCCAATGCTTGATCCCTCTGCTAAACATAGTTCTCTCTCTCTCTCTCTCTCTCTCTCTCTCTCTTTTGCTTTTAATTTTTCTGTAATACTGCATCATTCTACATTAAGTTAGACAAGATTATTCTTTTTTATACATTTTTATTGATATTCATTGAGCTCTACATTTTTCTCTGTTCTCCTCCCTGGCTCTCCCTTCCCCCATTCAATCCTCCCCCAAGGTCCCCATGCTCCTAATTTACTCAGGAAATCTTGTCTTTTTCTATTTTCTACTTCCCATGTAGATTAGATCTATGTAAGTCTCTCTTAGTGTCTGCATTGTTGTCTAAGTTCTCTGGGATTGTGGTTTGTAGGCTGGCTTTCTTTGCTTTATGTTTAAAAATCACCTATGAGTGAATACATGTGATAATTGTCTTTCTGTGTCTGGGTTACCTCACTCAAAATAATATTTTCTAGCTTCATCCATTTCCCTGCAAAATTAAAAATGTTGTTATTTTTTCTGCTGTGTAGTACTCCATTGTGTAAATGTACCACATTTTCCTTGTCCATTCTTCAGTTGAGGGGCATTTAGGTTGCTTCCAGGTTCTGGCTATGACGAATAAAGCTGCTATGAACATAGTTGAGCACATGTCCTTGTGGCATGATTGAGCACCCATTGGATATATACCCAAAAGTGGTATTACTGGGTCTTGAGGAAGGTTGTTTCCTAATCTTTTGAGAAATCGCCATACTGGCATCCAAAGGGGTTGTACCAGCTTGCATTCCCACCAGCAATGCAGGAGTGTTCCCTTTTCCCCACACCCTCTCCAGCGTAAGTTGTCATCAGTGTTTTTGATCTTGGCCATTCTTGCAGGTGTAAGATGGAATCTCAGAGTTGTTTTGCTTTGCATTTCTCTGATGACTAAGGATGTTGAACATTTCCTTAAGTGTTGCTAAAGGTAGTTCTTGGCTCAACTAGGGAACAATGTCCCCAGGACAGCAACTTAGATGCCATGTGAAATGAACACCTGGTGGCTTCATAATTCAATCACAAAATCACTTCATCTTAAATATTTTCCCAAAGCAGTAGTTGCCGTGTCAGGGTTCCAGTGAATTTAATAGCCAGCCTTCCTAGGATCATGGTCATCATAGAACTGGGTGTATTATGGGCGGACTTTTTATCCACTCCAACTCTGGGTAGGGAGCCCTCCTAATAGGCAGGATCCATCTGGCCCTGGAATTCCAGCTCTTACCAGGTTCCTGTGCTCCCGGGTAGCTGTATAGACACACCAGTTCTTTAGATTCCTCCTACATGTTCAACCCAACCCAAACTGACTTTCAGTGTGCTATCTTTGTATCTTAAAAGCCTCCCAAAAGCTAATGTGTTGAAGGCTTGACTCCCCCCCCAGCTTGGGGTTGATGGGAAGGGTGGGATTTTTAAGAGGAGGGGGTCTAGAAGTTCACCCAGGCTGTGCCCTTAAGTGGGATCCTAGGACTCAAGTCTTCTTCCATTTTTTTTTTTAAAATTTTGTTTTCAATCCCACTGTGAAGTGAGTGTCTGCTCTACTGCCTGTTCCCTGCCATGTCTTGCCAGGCTATAGGTCCATAAATATTGGAACCAACCAGGCATGGCCTGGGATCACTGTGAACTAGAGGAATCTTCTTATGTATAAGTTGATGATCTCAAGTATGTGTTATAACACCCCAGGGGTCCCCTTTCTTCAACACATAGCTCTCTACACATGGGTAGATGGTGGCATCCTGGTTCCAGTAGTAAGCATCTTCTCCTCCTGTTGCCCTGCAGTGTGACCTGCCCTTTGTAGACAGCATGGCTGTACAGGTGTGTGCACACACCTGTGCACCTGTGTGCATGCTTGTGTGCTTGTAGGTGTGTGTGTGTGCATACAAGCACACATATGTGCAATTGTACTTGCATTGGCATGTGTGTGTGCCCATGTTTGTGTGCACATGTACACATGTGTGTGTGCATACAAGCACACATATGTGCAATTGTACTTGCTTTGGCATGTGTGTGTGCCCATGTTTGTGTGCACATGTACACATGTGTGTGTGTGTGCACATGTGTCTACCCGTGAACCCAGGACTGCTTCCCTCCAACAAAAGGTTTCACATTGTGGGGTTTTTCAAAGAGTTTTTCTCTCTTTCTTTCTTTCTTTCTTTCTTTCTTTCTTTCTTTCTTTCTTTCTTTCTTTTTATAAACCATAAACCCCACAATTTCCTCTTCTTAAGTATGTGATTCAGTGGTTTGGGGTGTAACCACACATGCATATAACTTTCCCCACAATTGAATTTTGACATTTTCTTTTCTAAAAAAAAAAAAAAAAGAAAGAAACACTTTAGGGGTTGGAGACGCAGATCAGTTGGTAGAGTGCTTGTCTGTTGTCTAGTACACACAGAGCTCCAGGTTCAGGCTCTCTGGAAGCCAGCTGTGATGTGCACACCTGTAACCTCAGCACACAGGAGGTCCAGGCAGGAAGATCGGGAGGTCACGGTCATCCTGCGTTCCATAGAGAGTTCAAGGCCTGCCTGAGCTACATCAGTCCCTGTCCCCAAACTTCTCATGGGGTGAAAAATCTTTGTAACCTTGGAGATCTTCTTATTCCCTTTCTTTCCCAGGACTAATCAACAGTGGGGAAAAAAAAACCATTTGGGGATGGAGAGATGGCCCAGTAGATTAGCGCACTGCCAGCTCTTGCAGAAGACTGAGGTTCAATTCCCAGCACCCACATGGCAGCTCACAACCATCCATAACTCCAGTTACAGGAGATCCGACACCTTCTTCTGGCTTCTGCAGGCGCTATGCCTGTCATGTTCCTGCCCGGGGACTTCTGGGGATTCTCCTGCTTGCTCCTTCCGTGTCCTCTTAGGAGTTCTGAGATTACAGAGGCAACCACATGCAAGTCCTCATATCTACAGGGCAGGTTCTTTCTATACAGAGGAAGCTCATTATCTCCTTCCAGTTTGTATGAAACATCCTGTCGTTTGAAGCCATTTCCAAGGTGACTCTGCCATTGTCTGTAATGGAAGTTCGGTGTCCAGAGTCCTTGGTGTCCAGTGAAGGTCAGGAGAGCATAAACCTCCAACTTCCTCCCTCTAGGCAGCACATCCTCTCGGCTTTGTAATATTCACCCAACTATCAGAGCAGTCCACTAGCCAGTGGAATGGGAACAAAGTAGCTCTTTGTTTTCTTTAAGGTTCAAACCAGAAGGGATTGCACACACTTTGTAGGCCAAGCAGGCTAGGAACTCAGAGATCTGCCTGCCTCTCTCTGCCTGGGATTAAAGGCACTGGGCCCCCAGCGGCAAGATGTTGTCTTTTCAATCCCCCCCCCCCTTGAATAGAAGAAGGGAGGGCATAAGCAGAGAGGTCCCAGGGGCTTGGACAGTGTTCTAGTGCCTTGCTTCTGTTTTCCCCTCCCATGTAGACCCAGAACTTCTCTTTGCCTTAGCTGGTGGCTGCAACATTCCCAAAGTTCTTGGCCACAGTTAAAAATTCCTCCATCCGAGAGCTTTCTCTGACTCCTCTTCTTGGGTCTCTCCACCTCTTTTTCATTTGTCCCTTATCATTCTAGTAAGTACCTTCTCTGCCCTTAGCTTCTCATTTATTCCCGCTTCAAAGGACAAGAGGGTTTTTTTGTTTTTTACTGAGGAGCAGAGCAAGCTCAGAGCAGGAATCCGGACCTTGGCTGAGGAAGGGCAGGACTGGGATTCATTCATTTACCCAGAAGATTTTTCTCTTTTCAGCAAGGTCAACTTGGCAGCAAGTCTGGGGATTCTCTGGTCGCTGACTCAGAAGGAAATGGGGTGTTCTGCTCTGAAATAATGACACACGCAGACCCCGAATGTTTCTTTGCTTTACTGAATTCTTCCTACCCACCCGGGTACTCCAGTGGTGCTGGGGATGGAGTCCAAAGTCCTTAAGGGAGCCAGGCAAGCGCCCCCCATGGAAGCTGTAGCCCCAGCAGGCTCTAGCCCTTCTCCCTCCTCCCCATCCGCAACCAGTCACCTCGCAGGATGCTATGATTTTATTTGGTTTTCTTGGTCTGTTTGTCTGACCCGCTTATCCTGCCTGCTTTAAATTAGCTCCTAGATGTGCGCATTAAAGGTGATTAGAAGACTCGGGGACGGCCCCTGCCATTAGTTAATGCTTCAGAGAGCTTGTCGCCTGTAGCTCAAGGGGGTGCAGGCTCCTCGGGCTATATATCACCGATGGCCTGCAGGCCTGCCCAGGCTCTGCGCTTCCCTTCCCGGGGTCTGCCCCCGATCGGGCTGCAGATCCGAGGGCTTGGAGACGAGTTTAATTTAAAGACGAGCCCCCCTTGGGCTGCCAAAGGAAATGGTGTGTCAGGCACGTCAAAAATAGATACTGTTGCCTAGATATATGGACGGGGAGGTGGATACCGCCCCAGCCATCCGTTACCTGGATGGCCTTTAAACGTCAAAACAAATCCTTCCCGGCCTTTCTCTAAGACTTAAATCACCCAGAGAGACAGGGTCAGCCTCTGGGGGTTGGAATGTGCTGGAAGGGGGGATGGGTGGACCTCAGGGTGGGCGGGGGGGGGGCGGGGGAGGCGGCCTGTGGCTCCCGGGAGCACGTGCGCCTACATCCCTACGCCCCTGATCTGGGGATTGAAACCCGCTCTTGCCGCCTGAGATCCATTTCACAGATTCAGACAGTTGCCTCCGAGGTGTGTGAGTTTGAATACAAGCAGACGCCCACGCTGAGCATGGAGTACCCCGACAGTGACCACAGAGCAGTGAGTTGAAGCAGGTGTGCAGAAGGCCTTCACTTTTTGCCAGCCGGTAGCTTTTACGTGCGTGGCTTCTGTGGCCAGTCCTGGTTAACGCTAGAATGGCTGGCTCCGTGACATGTTTAGCCTCACTGGACACAACTGGGGCTCAGAGGGGCTGAGACACCTGCTTAAGGCTGCACAGTCTATTTTCTCCGCCTGTTCTCTCCCTCTCCCCTCCTCTTCTTGACCCTCCACCCCCACCCCTTTTGACAGAGTCTAGTGTATGCCAAGCTGGTCTCAAACTCCTGGTCTTTCTCCTCCACTCCCTACCCAGTTCTGGATTGGAACTCTGTATTATTCTTGGCAAACTGCAGGGGAGGCAGAGGCAGGAGGATACCCGGGGCTCATTGGTTGGTCAGTCTGGTGAATCAGAGCTCCAGGTCCCAGCTGGAGACTCTGTTTCCAAACAGTCACAAACTCACAAGGGGTATGAGGAAGAATGGCTGGTTGACTTCTGGACCTCACTCGCACGCATGCTCGCACACACACCCATCTCCACACACTTCCATCTCCCACCCCCACACATATTCACACATGGTGGCTTATACCTATAATCCCAGCGCTTGAGAGATGGATCAGGAGGATTTTGAATCTCAGGATACCACAGGCTCCATAATGAAAGTCTGTCTTAAAACCAAACCAAAACCAAACCTCCAAACAATGTTTATATATATTATATGATGTACACACACATATATAATATATACATATATGCACATATACATGTAAACACACATACATATGTATATATACATGCATGTATATGCATGCATGTGCATATATGCATGTACACACATAAACACACGGCATATACACATGCAGACATGCATATACACACATATACATGCATACACACATGGATACATACATCAATGTCAGACTGGGACTTAGGGGTTGACTCTGTCCACAAAAGTGTTTCTTGTTCAATGTGAAGATCTGCGCTCAAATCCCCAGTTCCTACGGGAAGGTGAGCGCAGCAGCCCATTCTTGTAATGACAGCCCTTGGGGAATAGAGACATAGGATCCTGAGGTCAGTGGCCAGCACATCCTCCTTTTCCAGGGACCTGAAGTTTGGCTTCCAGCACCCACGTCAGGTGGTTCATGCCCATCTATAACTCCAGCTCCAGGGCACCCAACGCCCTCCTCTACTCTGCAGGAACTGCACTCTTGTGAGGTACCCACCTGAGAAGACTGCTCAGACATGGGTCCAAGCCAATAGAAAGTCTTTATGAGCCAACCAGTGTCTACAGTGGGCGATCAGGACCCCAGGGCAGTCCCGAGCCTTTCGCAGGGTGAGATTTTAAGCACAAAAACCACATCCTGGGTTGACGCAGCTCAGTTAGTAAGAATGGTCAGCCAGAAGCAGAACTACGGGACCCGAAGAACAAGGTTAGTGTTTCTAGGGGCTTCCCCAGAGCTACGGACTTTGATGGATTGGGTCTTTGTTCTTGTTTTGGTGGGTGATGCTGCCTGTGTGCTGGGTCCCATGGTCCAAATGATGCTTCCATCATGGCGTCAGCTGTGCTAAGGTCCAGGGGCCTGTTCCACTGGGGGCCTCTGTGTGCAAGCATGCAGGCAGGAAACCTGCACACACAGGTGCACATATAGTCACACAGACACATAAGTAAAAATTTTAAACGGCAGCAATCCCTTCTTAGGTTTTGTGAACCCAGCAAACTGCGGCCACCTGATATCTTTAGTTATCAGCTGTCCTTGTCCTTGCTGTGAGTAAAACATTTAAGAACCATGAAGGTGGAGACGTTTGTTTGGGCTTATGAGCTCTGGAGACTACAGGCCACCACATCTGGGAAATCATGCAGAATAACGGGAATGTTGGACAAAAGTTCCTCATACCACAGAGGTGCAGGAAGTGGAGAGCATGGGGAACTAGGGTTAGGTCACCATAAAGGCCAACACCCCCACTGACCGTCCTCCACTAGCCAGGTCCCACTTCCACAAGGAGCCATAGCCTTCCAGAATAGAGTCACTAACTGGGGACCAGAGCGGCATGAAGCCCTCGGGGACGTTTGGGATCCAAAACATCACCATAGTCAGGGCTAGGAAAATCTCCAGCCTGGGTTTATAGGTGATTCATCCAGGCATTCACTGATAAGAGGGTCAGACTCGAGAGTGAAACAGGCAGAGACCTTCACCCTGGACATTTAAGGTCCGTGGAGAACAAAGTGTGAGGAAAGGAAGAAAGTCCACCCTTCAGCTGCACTTGCACAGGTATAAAGCCATTCCTTCAGAATGAGGAAGAGGCCAGTGCCTTCTCCAATGAGAGTCTGCTTTACTCAGCCGAGATACTCCAGAGCCAAAGGAGGCACAGAGACAGGAACCGCCTTTCTGTCAAGAAGCTGCTCCCACTTCCCCCAACCTCAAACAAGAAAGGGAGGGGCTGGGGAAGAGGGCTCAGAGGGTAAAGGGTGAGGACTGGAGTTCCTGTCCCCAGCACCCACATAAACGCTAGGTGGGTGTGACAGAGATGGGGGATCCCCAGGCAAGCTGGCTGTGGAACTCAGCAAGCTCTGAATTCAAGTGAGGGACTGCCTCAAACATATAAAGGGGTGCGTGAGCGAGGGAGGAAACTGATACCAATCTCTGACTTCACACACGTGTACACATGTGAACACAGTACACACATGTGCATGTACCACACACATGCGTAAGGAAGAGCCTAGAGGAATTCATCCAGATGGCTGGGGCATTCTAGGCCCCATCTGCCCAGGGCCCGTCCCTGGTGTGGTGGTTTCGTGAGCCGTGCTGTGTGGCGCGGGCTTGAGTTACATCACCTGTGTACACTGATGTATTTACTGCCTACGCCTCCTGCCTCCTTTCACTTCTCTGAGTGAACACATCAGGCCCATCGCAGTGAAACCAGTGAGTGCCGGCTGACTGGTTTACGGCTGTGCCTGCTGCAAGAGGAGTGTGTGCAGACCTTCATTGGCAGGTCCCTAGGTGTCCGTTTCTAAGATGCTGGGTTCAGCATCCAAACCCCAGGACATGGCAGATCCTGCTTTGGAATCTCCCAGGATACTTCCTTCCTCCCCGCATCCAGCCCCTGTCAATGTCATCTGAACACCCCTCTCTCCTTTCTTCCCCTCATCTTTGCTTCCTTGAGTCGCAGTCAAGGAAAAGACGTGAGATCTCTTACCCACATCTTGGACCAGACTCATGGGCCTTCTGCTCACATCCCAGTGGCTGTAGATCTTGGGAAAAACTGGCGGTAAAGGGGGTTTAAACTGAGTCACTGAATTTCGCTCTCTAAGCAGTTTAAAGAATTAGACTGAAGTCACCAGGGAATGAATGGCAAGTGAAGCTGCTGAACCCCCAAATAGGAGACCTTGGGGACCTATCAACTCTTCAAGGAAGATTGCAGCTCTCTCCCTTCGCAGGGGCCACAATCTCTATTCCGTGCTTGTCCACCACATTTCAAGTTAATACCTGGTGTATTTCTGAAAGATGGAGACCATGGACCCATATGGAACAGCCATACCATAGATGCTTTAGTTAAATGGATGGATGGATGGATGGATGGATGGATGGATGGATGGATGGATGGATAGGTGGATGGGTGGATGGATGGATGGATGGGTGGGTGGGTGGATGGATGGGTGGATGGGTGGGTGGATGGATGGGTGGGTGGAAGGATAATAAATAGATGGATGAGTTTCCTGTAGCATCTTTATTTCTTCTTTATTTTAAACATCTTTTATTTATTCTTTATGTGTATGGGTATTTTGCCTGTATGTATGGCTGTGCTCCATGTGCCTTGTGCCTGAGGAGGCCAGAATAGGGCGTCAGAGCTCTTGGAACTGGCATACAGGTAGTTGTGAGCCACCATGTGGATTCTGGCTCACAATTGAACAGCAGTCTTAACCACTCTTAACCACTGAGCCATCTGCCTCTTTGGAGACATGGTCTGTGTATTAAGGATGAATGCATACATACGTGATAGAGGGCCAAGCTATGCATACAGTGTGGAGCATCCATCGTGCTAGGAGTGGCCCTGGGAGGAAGACTCCATCAGACATGCAGCCTGCAGCTCCACATGCCAGAAATGCCCTTCTGGTGCTCACTAATGGTCACTTGGATTCTGCTATTCTCTTTCTCTTCGCATGTGCAAAATATTTCAAGTCACAAATTAAAAGATTTTACTACATACATGGTACCCTTGAAGTACCAGGAGATTCTGTGGAATGAGAAAGGAAGACTTCTTCTTCTTCTTCTTCTTCTTCTTCTTCTTCTTCTTCTTCTTCTTCTTCTTCTTCTTCTTCTTCTTCTTCTTCTTCTTCTTCTTCTCCTCCTCCTCCTTCTCTTCCTGACCCATGTTTTTAAACCCTCCCTGCAGCTCAGAGTGTGGAGAAAGGGATCCCCAATGTTTGGGTGCTGGCATTCCAGGCAGGACCCTTGTCCTCCAGGTTAGTAGCTAAACAACACATCAGAACATTGGTGTGAGCATCCAGCAGCTCCTAATGGCTCAAGACCATCATGGGGTTCATGGTAATATGAGAAAACACCCAATTTCTTTCAAGGAAAATAGTCAAAAACCTGCCTATGACCGTTATCAACACGAATGCCGAAAAAGTAGGAGTGGAAGGCAGGCCCCTGTGGCACAGGAGGCGAAGGCAGGAAGATCATACATTCATTGCTTGTATGAAGGCCAGCCTTGACAACTTAAGCAAGGATTTGTGAGAAGATAAAAATTAAAGATAGGGCTGGAATTAGAAAAAAGAAAGAGGGGAGAGAGGGAGGGACAGAGGGAGGGAAGGAAGAAGGAAGGAAGGGAAGGAGGGAGGAAGGGAGGAGGAACAGAGGAAGGAGGGGGAAGGGAGGGAGGGAGGGAGGGAGG
>NW_026067985.1:1070041-1088674 GCF_014885135.2 Alexandromys fortis | reverse complement strand
AAAAGAAAGGAGGGAGGGAGGGAGGGAGGGAGGGAGGAGGGAGGGAGGGGGGAAGGGGGGAGGGAGGGAGGGAGGGCACTCAATGTGCTCATCTTCCTCCCTTGTTACCTGGTCACCGCTCTGGGTCGCAGCTTTTCATTTCCTCATGCGCAGGTGCACAGGACAGCTTAGCTGCAGACATGCAATACGCTCAAACTTTTAAACAAATCCCCGCCAGCTCCAACCTTGTCAGAGGGGAGAAAGAACTGTCCATAAAGATGAACACTGAGAAAACTCACCAATGGACGCTGGAACTTTTGCATAACTAAGAATTTATTAAGCGCCCGTCCCTGGAGAAGCCATCTGAGTTTATTCTTGCACCGCAGGATGGGGTGCTGATGAGGACACACACCCTGCTGGCGCCCACAGTCATGTGCCCACAGCGTGTGCAACACAGACTTCTATTTTTTTTTTATCTCAATTACTTCCTTACCCAGAGTCTGCTGGTAGCTGCAGCTTAGTGCCCCAAAGCCCTGAAGCCTTGCTCTCCTTCCCTCCCCCCCCACCAGCCACCCCCCTACCTGCTTTGGAGATTTTATTTATTATCTGTGGGAAAGTATATTGTTTGGAGATTCTGGATTTTATTTCTCCACTGGCTTTGACAGATACTCGGGGAAAGGGCGGGGAGGGGGGGGTGGATGTGAGCATTTGGTTTTGTTTTATGATATGCTGTGGAGGATCTGTTAAATTCTCAGGGGCCGTCGGCCTGGAGGACCACGTGAATGAAAGGCCAGGCGATGGTTTATGAGGCTTTGCAGTGGGAGTGGCGAAGACAAGGAGCCAGTGTGGTCAGTCCCTTGTAAGACAAGCAGTTGGAACAACAGTGTGGTCAGTCCCTTGTAAGACAAGCAGTTGGAACAACAGGGCTGGGGTTAACAGAGGCACTAATCTTAACAATGCTAATAACACTGTTGATCATACCATCAATTCATTTTGTGCAAACATAGGGGAGTATGGAGGACAAGAGGCTAGCCGGGACTTCCATTCAGCCGCGCATCACACCACTGGGCGTTTAATTTGGGCTCTGCTGCATGCTTCCTCCCTGTGTAAACTGTGGCCATTCCTCGGTCCCTGAGGCTCAATTACCTGTTCTGGAAAATGGGTGGGTTAGGTGGGTCTGATCTTGGGAGTTACATGAGGTGTGCCTTTGGGTGGAGCATGAAGATTCTAAGACAGGCAGTTACAGAAGCCTCTTGCCGTGACAGGCGTAAGACAGATCTGTTGTTGCGAGCACTCTGTTGTTTTTCCAGAGGCTCTGAGTTCGATTCCCCAAACCCATGTCAGGCAGCTCACAACCAACTTTAGCTCCAGAGGGATTCAATGTCTTTGGTCTCCATTGGGCACACACAGAGAGACAGATGTGTGTGTGTGTGTGTGTGTTCAGAGTTCTGCCTGTGTGTATGTGTAGGCATGTGTACTTAGGAGAGTCACTAATGAATGTTGGGACTTTGAGGAATTAAACATTAAACACTTGGTCTTTGGGGAGGTAATCATCCTGTGTCTGGTGCCAGCCAAGGCCAGACAAGGGCATCAGGTCTCCTGGAACTGGAGTTACAGAGGGTTGTGAGCATCATGTGGGCACTGGAAATCAAACCCGGGTCCTTCAGAAGGGTAGCCCATGCTCTTAACCCCTGAGTCATCTCTCCAGCACTCCAAAGAAATCTTTTGAAACTAGTATGGTATAACTGCCCATCTTCAAGTGCTAGGGCTGGGATTGATAGGAAGTCATAGCACTGGGCTTGATGCTCACACCTGGAAGGCTGAGTCAGGAATGTTGCCAGTTCAAAACCACCTGGGTTACATAGAGAGATCCTGCTCTCAGGAACAAACAAGGGCTAGAATGTTGCTCAGGGTTATGCACTTGCCTAGGGCATGGGTTAGTTCCCCATCACCGTGGATAAAATAAAAAGCCTTGCCCTGTGCCTAGATGGCTAGCGTCAAGTATAGTATTTCTGTAGCTGTCCTGGAGCAATGCATAAACCTCCTTTACAACCTCTCACTGGATTAAAGACCGCTTATGAAACCATGTCTCTCAGTGAAAGGCTCAAATCTTTGCTATTAGGAGCCCCATGTGCCTCAAATCAAAGCCACCTACCTCTTTCCTCACTGCATCCAAGGTAGCTTTTTATAGAAGCTTTCTGAATGCATTGTTCGTCTTGTGGTCTCCAGCCTCACGGTGAGAAAATGTCAAAACCCTTATCTCTGGTGCCTGAGCCCACAGTTCTGCTTCAGCTGGTTTGGGGTGGAAGTGGAGAATCTCCACCTGCAAAAACATCCCTTATGATCCACAGGCACATGGAATTGAGAGTCCAGGAGGTTGATGCCATCCTTCTCCCGACTTCCTCTCACTCTAGGAAAATCCTGAGGTACCCACTCCTGAAACACTTCAGTCCCATCCTTCCCGTCTTTGACGGTGCTGCATGAACACCTGCATTTAGCCTCTGAGGATATCTACTGTCAGATGTGAATTCATCCACTGCTCTGCATCTCAAGGAAGATTCAAACTCGACTCGGCCCACCTGCCTAAACTCCTGTCCTGTCTCTCATCTCTGAACCCCGTTTTGACACACCCTTCTTCCCAGCACTCTCTCCACCCCTACCCAACTGGCAAACTTATGCACACGGCACAGGCCCCCATCCACCTCTCAGGCAATACGAATTTTATCCTGGGGTCCTCCTAACTATAGTGATGCATGCTCGAGAAGAATGCTTTTTTATCTATACATCCCATCTCCTTCATTTGTCTTGGGAATTCCTCAAGTTTGAGACCTGGCCTGTGAGAAAATGATCAGGAACCACAAACGCAAACATGAACAGCAGGATCCAAAAGATAGAAAAGAGAATCTCAAGCGCTGAAGATACACTAGAGGAAAAGGAAACATTAAATCTAACAAAAGCTTAACCCAAAATATCCAAGAAATATGGGACATCATGAAAAGACCAAACCTAAGAATAATAGGTACAGAAGAAGAAGTTCAACTCAAAAACACAGAAAATATATTTAACAAAATCATAGAAGAAAACTTTCCCAATCTAAAAAAAGATATGCCTGTGAAAATACAAGAAGCTTACAGAACACCAAATAGACTGGATCAAACAAGTCCCCTCACTACGTAATAATCAAAAAAAATAAAAATACAGAATAAAGAAAGACTATTAAGAGCTGCAAAGGAAAAAAGCCAAGTAACATAAAAGGCAGACCTATCAAAATTACACCTGACTTCTCACTGGAGATAATGAAAGCCAGAAGGTCATGGTCAAGTGTTATGCAGACATTAAGAGACCAAGGATGACATCCCAGACTTCTATACCCAGCAAAACTTCCAATCACTATAAAAGGACAAAACAAGATATTCCATGACAAATCTAGATTTCTCCGATACCTAGCCACAAACCCAGCCCTACACAAAATACTAGAAGGAAAACTCCAACCCAAGGAAGATGGCTACACCAACAAAAACAGACAATTGATGATCTCATAACAGCAAACCCTGAAGAAGGGAAAAACACAAAAATTAACATCACCAACATTGAAAACTAAATTAAGAGGAGATAGTAATCACTGGTCATTATTCCTTAATATAAATGAACTCAACTCACCTATAAAAAGACACAGGCTAACAGATTGGATATGAAAACAGAATCCGTCCTTCTTCTGCATACAAGAAATACACCTCAACCTCAAATACAGATATTGCCTCAGAGTAAAGGGTTGGGAAATTTTTTTCTAATCAAATAGACCTAAGAAACAAGCTAGTGTAGCTATCCTAATATCTAACAAAATAGACTTCAAACTAAAATCAATCAAAAGAGACAAAATATTAGTCACAGAAAAAATCCATCAAGAGAAAATCTCAATAATGATCATCTATGCCCCAAATACAAGGGCACCCTCATATGTGAAAGAAACACTTCTAAAGCTTAAATCATACATTAAACCCCACACACTAATAGTGGGAGACTTCAACACTCCACTCTCACCACTAGACAGGTCAGTCAGACAAAAAAAAAAAAATAAACAGAGAAATAAGGGAACTAACAGATGTTATGACTCAAATGGACTTAACAGGCATCTATAGAATATTCCATTCAAACATAAAAGAATATACCTTCTTCTCAGCACCTCGTGGAATCTTCTTAAAAACTGACCACATACTCAGTAACAAAACAAACTTCAACAAATACAAAAAAATTGGAATAACCCTATGTATCTTATCAGATCACCATGGTTTAAAACTAGAAATCAACAGCAATACTAATTCCAGAAAGCCCACAAACACATGGAAATTAAACAGTGTCCACCTGAATCATCAATGGGTCAAGGAAGAAATAAAGGGAGAAACTAAAGACTTCCTAAAATTCAACGAAAATGACCACACAATATACCCAAATTTATGAGACACAATGAAAGCAGTGTTAAGAGGAAAGTTCATAGCAATAAATGCTTACATAAAGAAGCTGGAAAAATCCCACACTAGTGAATTAACAGAACATTTGAAAACTTTAGAACAAAAAGAAGCAAACTCATCCAAGAGAACAAGACAGCAGGAAATAATCAAACTGAGAGCTGAAATCAACAAAATAGAAACAAAGAAAGCAATACAAAGAGTCAATGAGACAAAGAGTTGATTCTTTAAGAAAATCAACAAAATAGACAAACCTTTATCCAAACTAACCAAAAGGCAGAGAGAGAATATCCAAATTAACAAAACAGAAATGAAAAAGGGGACATAACAACAGACACAAAGAAAACACAGAGAATCATTAGCTCGTATTTCAAAACCTGTACTCCACAAAATTGGAAAACTTAAAGGAAATGGACAACTTTCTGGATAAATATCACTTACCAAAATAAAATCAAGACCAGACAAGCAAATTAAACCGACCTATAACTGCTAAAGAAATAGAAACAGTCATGAAAAGTCTCCCAACCCCCCCCTCAAAAAAAGCCCAGAACCAGATGGTTTCAGCTCCTCAGAATTCTACAAGATTTCTAATACCAATACTCAAATTGTTCCACACAATAGAAATAGAAGGAACATTGCCAAACTCTTTTTATGAGGCTATAATTACCCCGATACACAAACCAAATAATGACATTACTAAGAAAGAGAATTACAGACCAGTCTCACTCATGAACATTGATGTAAAAATACTCAATAAAATACAGGCAAATCCAAGAACACATCAGAAAAATCATCCACCATGATCAAGTCAGCTTCTTTCCAGAGATACAGGGATGGTTCAACATGCAAAAATCTGTCAACGTAACCCACCATATAAAAAAAAAAAAACAACAACAAAAAATAAAAACCACATGATCATCTCATTAGATGTTGAAAAAGTTTTCAACAAAATACAACATCCCTTCATGATAAAGGTCTTAGAGAACAGGAATGCAAGAACATACCTAAACACAATAAAGGCAATATACACCAAGCCAACAGCCAACATCAAACTAAATGGAGAAAAGCTCCCAGCGATTGCACTGAAATCAGAAACAAGATGCCCACTCTCTCCATATCTATTCAATCAGGTCCTAGCTACAGCAATAAGACAACAAAAGGAGATCAAGGGGATACAAATTGGAAAAGAAGTCAAACTCCCACTATTTGCTGGTGATAAAATAGTTTACATAAACAACCCCAAAAATTCTACCAAGGAGCTTCTATGACTCAAGCACTTTCAGTAATGTATCAGGATACAAGAATAATTTTAAAAAATTGGTAGTCCTCCTGTACACAGATGATAAACAGGCTGAGAAAGAAATCAGAGCAACATTACCCTTCACAATAGCTACAAATAGCATAAAATACCCCAGAGTAACTCTAACCAAACAAGTGGAAGACTTGTATGATAAGAACTTTAAATCTTTGAAGAAATAAATTGAAAAAGACACCAGAAAGTGGAAAGATCTCCCATGTTCTTGGGTGGGTAGAATTAACATAGTAAAAATGGGAATCTTACCAAAAGCAATCTACAGATTCAATGCAATGCCCATCAAAATTCCAGCAAAATTCCTCATAAACCTTGAAAGAATGGTACTCAATTTCATATGGAAAAGCCAAAAAAAAAAAACAGAATAGCCAAAACAATCCTGTACAATAAAAGAACTTCTGGAGGCATCACAATCCCTGACTTCAAAGTCTACTACAGAGCTACAGTACTGAAAACATCCTGGTATTGGCATAAGAACAGACAGGAGGACCAATGGAACCAAATCAAAGAACCAGATATCAATCCACACATCTACAAACACCTGATTTTTGACACAGAAGCTAAAAATATAAAATGGAAAAAAGAAAGCATATTCAACAAATGGTACTGGAATAACTGGATATCAACATGTAGAAGAATGAAAATAGACCCATATCTATCACTATGCATAAAACTCAAGTCCAAATGGATCAAAGACAACAACAAAAAGCCAACCACACTGAACCTCATAGAAGAGAAAGTGAGAAGTACATTTGAATGCATTGTCACAGGGAACCACTTCCTAAATATAACCCCAGCAGCACAGACACTGAGAGAAACAATTAATAAATGTGATTTCCTGAAACTGAAAAGCTTCTGTAAAGCAAAGGACATGGTCAACAAGACAAAACAACAGCTTACAAATTGGGAAAAGATTGTCATCAACCCCACATCAGACAGAGGTCTGATCTCCAAAATATACAAATAACTCAAGAAACTGGTCATCAAAAGAACACATAATCCAATTAAAAAAAAATGGAGTACAGACCTAAACAGAGAACTCACAACAGAGGAATCTAAAATGGCTGAAAGACACTTAAGGAAATGTTCAACATCCTTAGTCATCAGAGAAATGCAAATCAAAACAACTCTGAGATTCCATCTTACATCTTTAAGAATGGCCAAGGTCAAAAACACTGATGACAACTTATGCTGGAGAGGTTGTGGGGGAAAGGGAACACTCCTGCATTGCTGGTAGAAGTGCAAGCTGGTACAGCCCCTTTGGATATCAGTGTGGCAATTTCTCAAAAAAATTACAAAACAACCTTCCTCAAGACCCAGAAATACCACTTTTGGGTATATATCCAAAGGATGCTCAATTGTGCCACAAGGACACGTGCTCAACTATATTCACAGCAGCATTGTTTCTCATAGCCAGAACCTGGAAACAATCTAAATGCCCCTCAACCGAAGAATGGATAAGGAAAATGTAGTACATTTATCCAATGGAGTACTACACAGCAGAAAAAAATAACGACATCTTGAAATCTTCAGGCAAATGGGTGGAGATAGAAAACATCATTTTGAATGAGGTAACTCAAACCCAGAAAGACAATTATCATATGTACTCACTCATAAATGGTTTTTAAACATAAAGCAAAGAAAATCAGCTTGCAAATCACAATCCCAGAGAACCTAGACAACAATGCAGACACTAAGAGAGACTTACATGGATCTAATCTATATGGGAAGTAGAAAAAGACAAGATCTCCTGAGTAAATTGGGAGCATGGGGACCTTGGGAGAGGATTGAAGCAGAGGGGAGAGGCAGGGAGGGGAGCAAAGAAAAATGTAGAGCTCAAAATAAAAAAGAAAAAACTAACAACAACAACAAAAAACTAAAACAAAACAACAACAAAAACCCCTATAGAATCTAACCATAAAACTCTGAGGTCTAATAAACACTTTCAGTAAAGTTTCAGGATACAAAATCAGTATATGACAAGCAGTGACTTTTATGCATACTAACATAGGAACTGGTATAGAATAAAATTGAGGGAAAAAACCTTCAAATTAGTTCAATAATTTTAAGTGCCTATGGGTGGATGTAGGGCAGGAAGATGGCTCAGCAGTTAGTCACACTTGCTTCTCCTCCAAAAGACCTGAGTCTTATTCTCAGCAGCCACATGGCTGCTCACAACCATCTGTACCTCCAGTTCCAGGGCATCTGATGCCCTCTTCTGGCCTCTTAGGGTACTGCACACACGTGGTAATTACACAGACACATACACAAAAATAAAAATAAATCTAAAAAATATGAAGGACATAAAAAAAACCTAATCCAGATGGCGTAGGTTTCAACAAAGAAAACTTCAAGACCCTGAAAAGGGAAATTGGAGAAGATGCAAGAAGATGGAAGAAGCTGGCAGAGTTAATACTGTGTTAACAATCATGATCTGTAGATTCAAAGTAGCTCCTTGTCATTCTTCACAAGACTGAAAAACTCCTAGAATGCTTATGGACCCCAAAGGTCCACAAATAGCCAAAGAAACTAAGGAGGAAGGATACAGCTTGGGGAACCACCACACTTGACCTCAGGTTATACTACAGACCCAGAGTGACAAAAACAGATTGTGACCAATGGAGAGACAATGAGACCCATGTTTCAGGACAGAGGACCTGGAAATAAAGTAACAATGCTGTGGCCACCTAATTTTAAACAAACTTGGCAAGCACACAGTAGAAATAAGATAGCCTACTTAACAGGTGGTGGTCCTGGTGGTACAAGCGAATGACATTAGGTTCATATCTTTCACCTGCACAGAAATCAACCTGAAGTGGATCAAAGACCTTAATTTAAAACTCATGATTCTGGATTCACACTAGGAAAATTGTCAGAGAATGTGCTCCGGGATGTATATTTAGGGACTGTAAAGATATCTCAGGGGTTAGAAGCATACAGCTCTCAGAGAGGACCTGAGCTCAGTTCCCAGCACCCACATTAGGTGGCTACAACCAGCTGTAACTCCAGCTCCAGGAGATACGAAACTTCTGTCCTCCAAAGGATACCCATACTTTGGTGCACATGTTAAAAAGAAAACGAAACTTTAAAAGGTGGTTAACAACAACTTTCCAAACAAAACTCCACCAGCACAGACAGAAGACCCAAGAATCAATCAGTGTAGTTCTTCATAGCCAAGAATTCGTTCTGTCTTACTTCTTTTTCTGTTGCTGTGGTAGAGCGACATGACCAAGGAAATTTACAAAGTGGTTAATTTGACCTACAGTTCCAGAGGGTTAGGGCCCTAATGGCAGAGTGAAGAGTGAAGGAAAGGCTGAGAGCTCACTTTTTTTTTTTTGCTTGTTTTTCGAGATATGGTTTCTCTGTAACTTTGGAGCCTGTCCTGGAACTCTCTCTGTAGACTAGGCTGGCCTTGAACTCACTGAGATCTCCCTGCCTTGGTCTCCCAAGTGCTGGGATTAAAGGTGTGTGCCACTACCAACCAACTCAAGAGCTCACATCTTGATCTACAACCAACAAACAGAGAAAAGGGACACCTGGAATTCCATAAGTCTTTTGAAACATCAAGAGTCCACCCTATTGGCACACCTAGTCTAACAAGGCTACACCTCCTAATCCTTCCCAAACAGTTCCATAAACCATGGACCAAGTATTCAAGTTATGAGCTTGGATTCAAACCACAGTTCTCATTCAAACCACAACTTCAGACATAGGACTCATCCAAAATTTACAAAGAATCACAAAAATTTTAAGCATCAAAAGAAACAAACAACAACAACAAAGAAAAACAGCACAACAAAACCTTTCACGCCCATAAAATGAACAGACAGTTTTCAATAGAAGCAACACAAATGACCAATAAATAATTTTTAAAGTATTTGACATTCTTAGTCCTCAGGCAAATACAAATTAAAATAACATTGGGATGCTTTCTTACCCTCATCAGAACAGCTAGCATCAAGGAATCTGTCAACAGAGCCTTCTGAGAATGTGGGAGGAGAGGAACCTTTGCTCATGGCTGGCCAGATTGCAAACTAGCAAAGCCACTATGAAATCAATATGGAGAGCTCTCAAGATGCTGAAATTACCACATCACCACTCCTAGGCATACACCCAAAAGTCACTAGATCCCCAGAGAGGTACCTGCACATCCTTGCTCATTGTTGCTCTGTTCACAACAGCCAGGAAATGGAATCAGTCTACATGGTCATCCGCAGACGAATGGAAAATGAAAATGTGGTACATATACACAAGGGAATTTTATTCATCTATAAAGAAAAATGAAATCCCAAAATTTACAGGAAGATGGATGGATCTGGAAAGTATAATATGAAAAGCAAAGTGACCCAAACTCAGAAAAACAGAAACCAAATGTTCTCTCTTAAATATGGAATCTAGTCTGTAATGTATACATGTATATACGATGTATACATATATACACACATACATGCTTATGTGTTATGTATATGTGTGTTATATATATGTCTAACATATATGTGGGCGATAACTAAAAGTTAGAAAGGAGACTAAAAGAGGTGAAGAGTTGAGGAAGGAGGGGGAGAAGATAATGGAAGAGGTAAAGGGGAGAGAGCCTGGTGCAGAGGTTACAAGGGGTGTCAGGGACAGCAGTGGGGTCAGGGGGAGGGGAGGAGAGAATCTATGGAGAGGGGCTTTGTTTAAAAATGTTGTAACAGTATCTAATCCCTTGAGTGCTAATTTAAAAAAAAAAACAACTTTTTTTTTTAAAAAAATAAACTTTTAATATTTTTTTTCTCTTTACTCTTTGGTCTTTGGTCTTTTGGGGGGTCCCACCACCCACTTCCCAAATAAACCACACCCACAGAGGTTTATTGTGTTTTATTCTTGGCTTGGCTTGTTTCTGGCCAGCTTTTCTTAAATTATCCCATCTGTCTTTTGCCTCTGGGCTTTAACCTTTCTCTATTTTTGTATATTTTTTCTTCCTTCTTACTCTGTGGGTTGCTGTGGGTGGCTGGCCCCTGGAGTCTCCTCCTTATCCTGCTCCTCCATCTCTTCTCCCCAGATTTCTCCTCCTTTTCATTCTCTCTGCCTGTCAGCCCCACCTGTCCCTCTCCTTCCTTGTTATTGGGCAGTCAGCTCTTTATTAGAGCAATCAAGAGTTTTAGGCAGGCCAAGTAACACAGCTTCACAGGGTTAAACAAATGCAACATAAAAGAAAGCCCACCCATCTTTGCATCATTAGACAAACGTTCCATATCATAAGCAAATCCACAACTACTTCCCAGGGCTGGAGAGATGACTCAGTGGTTAAGATTGTGTATTGCTCTTGCCATAGACCAGAGTTTGGTTCCAGGTATACACACACTGGGCACCTCCCAACTGCCTGTAGCTTCGGCTCCAGGGGAATCTGACGCCCTCTGCTGGCCTTTTTGGGCACTGCACTCAAGTGTGCATACCCACACATAGATGCACAAATGAATGCATAAATAAGAGTAAAGTTTAAAAATACTAAATTTTTGTTTATTTATTCTTAGTTGACTTGCTGGCCACGAGCCTAGCTCCAGAATCAGTGAGAGACCCTGTCTCAAGGGAAGAAGACAGAGGTGCTAGCGTGGGACATTTAACATCCTCCTCTGGCCTCTGTAAAGACACGTACAGCAATGAGCAAAACAAGATGCCATATATTCATTGGTTTAATTGATGAGAGGTCTGAGACACTTGGGCAAGTTGAGGCAGAAGCATAAGCTGGACCCATGCTTCGGCAGGCTTTCCCACCATTCCAACTACACCTGAGGAGGATGTGGAGCAGCCTGGTGATGGTGGAATGGCCGGAGCTGAGCAAAACCCTAGCTGTGGGTCTCGCTCCCTCAAAGCTTGGCCAAGACATATGCTTCAACCAGGCCATAAAAGCTGGGCCAGGAAGACTGGCCTTGGGGTTTGTTTCATTGTATTTTTATTATTAAAAAACTCAGACATGTGGAACACAGATAATTTGGTCCCGTATGAGGCTTCCTCTGGCTCGCGCATCTGAGGAATTTAACGAGAGGCAAACCAGAGGGAACTGTACACAGCTATTTGGGATGTTTGAAAAGGTTGAAAAAAAATGTGGACTTCAAAGGCCTGGAGGGTGACCTCCTTGGGCAAACTGTGATTGGGAATGTTGCTTGGATCTTCATATTGAGTTTTTCATTTTTTATAAAGGGTTTGGAGGTCGATGGGGGATTGTAAGAGTTTTGTTTTTGTTTTTTTTTTTAATGAGTTTTAAAAGGAAGAGAACAATAACATTAAAGTCAGACCCTTAAATACCCTTCTTGGAATGGTTGGAATTAAGTTTCAATCTTTATGTGCTCCGAGGGACAATAACACAGGCTGGGAAATGATGATTTTCCAAGCTCTAGGGTTGCTCTACCCCTCTGCCTGCACTGTGCCAGCCTCGTTAGGTCCCATCTAATTTGGTTCTGTGTGCGCCCCACTACGAGCCTGCTTCAGCTGTACAGAGGAGTCATCCCCCTCCCCAAAACTTGTGGAAACTATTCTAACTAAGATCTCGGCTAGCCACACAGTTTGTAGGTTTGGGGAGGCAGATTATTTGGGGAAGGGTCTCTCTGTGTAACCCTGGCTGTCCTGAAACTCTCTCTGTAGACCAGGCTGGCCTCAAACTCACAGAGTTCTGCCTGCCTCTGCCTCTCGAGTGCTGGGATTAAAGGCATGTGCCACCACCACCCAGCCTAACACATAATTTAAGGAGTTTAACATTCAAGAAAGGAATGAGGTCAACCCTTGCTCAAATCCGACCCCATTGTGGGGTGTAAAAGGCGTGGTGGCGGACATTGTAAGCAAGCAAACCCTGCTATCTATGGCTGCCTCCTCTGGCTCAAATTTTGGCTTGTAGGATTCATCCATAATGTTTTCTAAGTCTTTAAAAATGCCACGCCTGTGAGGGGGATTTTGGGGTGTGGTTGTGCATTCACACACACGCACACCCACACAGCGATGGCGCACACGTGAGATCAGAGGACGACTCTGTGAAGTCAGTTCTCCCCCTCCACCAAGGGTACTCGGGACCACCTCTCTCACCCTCCCTCACCCCACACTTCTGCTCGAGGCAGTAACTCATTTCCCCCACTCCTAGGGCTCCTACTTGGTTTGGTTTTGCTTTTGAGACAGGGTCTCACTCTTTAACTTTGGCTGTCCTGAAACTGTGTAAAGCAGGCTGGCCTCAAACTCACAGACATCCACCTACCTTTGTCTCCCCAGGATGAGGATGAACACTTTTTACCACTAGGCAAGGGGTTCCCCGGGGAGTGGAATTTGCTACAATGTATGGGTCTGTCTGAGCACAGTGATGGCTCTGCCCATTGTTACAGTTCAGGGCTCTTAACCACAATCTTACCACACGAAGTTTGTTTGCTTTTAATGTTTATGTTTTTTCTTCCTATAAGTAAATGTTAACTTTTTAATTATAATATTTTACTTGGCGTGTGTTAGTTGTATTAACGCTGATTAGTACTGGGATTCACAAAGAGGGTTTTGTGAGAGAATACAGTCCACGTTAGGTGTGTTCCCCTCTTCCCATGTCCTCCCTCGTTAGACGCCTTTGGTTCCCTAGACGGGTTTATTTCACCTGCCTGTTATGCTCACCTACAGGGTTTCACCTGGCTGTATAAAATCTAGGATCTGCAGATGGAAGTGTGACATTTTTCTTCCTGAGTTTGGTTTAAGTCACTTAATGTGATTATCTCTGGGCGCATCCATTTTCCACAAACAACCTAACTTCGTTCATTGTTACAGCTAAAGGCCATTCCATCCTGTGTCTACCACATTTTGTTATCTGTGTTATCCATCCCTCTGCAGACAAACCTGGTGGGCGTGGACATACACACGTCATCTGGTCTTCAAAAGGTAAGATCTTGGGAATTCTCAACTCCCTAGACCAGGCATTTAAAGTCTTTTAAGGGTATAGACATTTTAGCGAAGTTGATGAAAATTGGGTTTCTTATCAAAAATTGAGGCTGATGAGATGGTTCTGGAGTCGGGGGTAAAGGGGCTGAAACTAAAACAGACAGCTAGAGCAGCAGCCGTGTACTGGCATGGGGAAGCAGAGGTGTGGATCCACACGTACTGCACGCTTCTTTCCAGGGTCTTCTGGGGCAAGCTCAAAACCACCTCAAGTTGTCCGCCTGGCTGGGGAGGGAGGCATTGCCAGTGGTACTGGAGCGGTTGCAACTTTGGGGTCAACTGGAGCATAACAGCAAAGGCCCAAACTTGCTTCCTGATGTTTTCACTGGGA
The DNA here is from genome assembly GCF_014885135.2 of Alexandromys fortis. Taxonomy (NCBI): domain Eukaryota; kingdom Metazoa; phylum Chordata; class Mammalia; order Rodentia; family Cricetidae; genus Alexandromys; species Alexandromys fortis. The sequence goes on along the minus strand of NW_026067985.1, from coordinate 1,074,648 downwards.
GGTTTCTGGTCCCAGCAAAGGAGAAGAAGGAGGTAGGTTTCCTGGGCCGACACCCAGCCCCACAGTCATCCCTGCAAGGTCCTTTGGGCTATGCAGATGCCTGTGTTTGTACCAAGGTTGGTGGCCAGACTGAGCCAAGATGAACCAATGCTCTGTACAAAGGGGCCTGAGTTGCTTGCAGAATTTGTTCCCAGAGGAATCTGGCAGAAACGCTAACTGGGTCAGGGAGCTCTAAAGACAGGATATGCACACTGTGGGGCTGTGAGGACTCCACGGGTCTAGTCCTGCTGGGGCTGAGCCTCTCCTGGTCCTACACAGGAATACTCTCTCCTAACTCCCCACCTAGGACCTTCAGAAAGGCATGTTCTGGTTATTAAGAGACTCCTGCTGAAAGGGACTGGAGTCTGCGCATGGGCCCTGGTCAGCTATTTTCTGGATGCAATTCTGATGGGTAAAACGCCCGCCCCAGGCTCGCACTGAGGTGGTCGCTACGGAAGCCTTTTCTTCTTTCCAGCTGTACATCTAGTTTTCTAGGAATCTCACCAGAAGCCCCATGTACCTAAATCTGGTGAGGAATCCTAATGGCTCCCAGTTTTACCTTTCAAGATTGCAGTCCCGTTCAAAGCACCCCCCCGAGACACCCCATAATCTCATTTAGAGGGAGAAGGGTCTGGAGAAGTAGTTCAATGGCTAAGGAAACCTCATGCTTTTGCAGAAGACTCAAGTTGGGCTCCTAGCATTCACATCAGATGGTTCAAAACTGTCTGTACAGTAAGGGCCTCATTGAATAAATGGGACCTCCTGAGACTGAGAAGCTTCTGTAAAGCAAAGGACACTGTTGCTAAGACAGAAAGGCAACCCACTGACTGGGAGAAGATCTTCACCAACCCCACAACTGACAAAGGTCTGATCTCCAAAATATATAAAGAACTCAAGAAACTAGACCGTAAAAGGCTAATCAACCCAATTATAAAATGGGGCACTGAGTTGAACAGAGATCTCTCAACAGAAGAAGTTCAAATGGCCAAAAGACACCTAAGGTCATGCTCAACTTCCTTAGCGATCAGGGAAATGCAAATCAAGACAACTTTAAGATACCATCTTACACCTGTCAGAATGGCGAAAATCAAAAACACCAATGATAGCCTTTGCTGGAGAGGTTGTGGAGAAAGGGGTACACTCATCCATTGCTGGTGGGAATGCAAACTTGTGCAACCACTCTGGAAAGCAGTGTGGAGGTTTCTCAGGAAATTTGGGATCAACCTACCCATGGACCCAGCAATACCACTCTTGGGAATATACCCAAGAGAGGCCTTATCACACAACAAAAGTATATGCTCTACTATGTTTATAGCAGCATTGTTTGTAATAGCCAGAACCTGGAAACAACCTAGATGCCCTTCAATTGAAGAATGGATGAAGAAAGTATGGAATATATACATATTAGAGTACTACTCAGCAGTAAAAAACAAGGACTTCTTGAAGTTTGCAGGCAAATGGATGGAAATAGAAAACACCATCCTGAGTGAGGTAAGCCAGACCCAAAAAGAGGAACATGGGATGTTCTCACTCATATTTGGTTTCTAGCCATAAATAAAGGACATTGAACCTATAATTCGGGTTCTTAGAGAAGCTAAATAAGAAGGAGAACCCAAAGAAAATCATATAGGCATCCTCCTGAATATTAAACTTCATCAGGTGATGAAAGGAGACAGAGACAGAGACCCACATTGGAGCACCGGACTGAAATCTCAAGGTCCAAATCAGGAGCAGAAGGAGAGAGAGCACAAGCAAGGAACTCAGGACCGCGAGGGGTGCACCCATACACTGAGACAATGGGGATGTTCGATCAGGAACTCACCAAGGCCAGCTGGCCTGGGTCTGAAAAAGCCTGGGTCAAAACTGGTCTCGCTGAACATAGCGGACAAGGAGGACTACTGAGACCTCAAGAACAATGGCAACGGGTTTTTGATTCTACTGGACCTATTGGTTTTGTGGGAGCCTAGGCAGTTTCGTGGATGCTCACCTTACTAGACCTGGATGGAGGTGGGTGGTCCTTGGACTTCCCACAGGGCAGAGAACCCTGATTGCTTTTTGGGCTGACGAGGGAGGGGGACTCGATTGGGGTAGGGGGAGGGAAAGGGGAGGCGGTGGTGGGGAAGAGACAGAAATCTTTAATAAATAAAAAAAAACTCTGTAACTCCAGCTCCAGGGAGATCTGCTGCCCTCTTCTGGCTTCTTGGGGTACTGCACCCATACATATAGATAATCACATTCACACACACACACACACACAAACACACAAACACACATACACAGACACTTAAAAGTAATCAAAATAAATCCGAGAGAGAGACACAGAGAGAGAGACAGAGACAGAGAGAGACAGAGAGAGAGACAGAGAGAGAGACAGAGAGAGAGACAGAGTTTCTTAGCAGCCCTTTGCTATGTAACTTGAGAGTAAACAAAATATTGCAACAGTTGCAAGACTTCTTTGAGACGCTCACCAATGCTCATAATCGCTCCGCTTTAAGCCTATATTCATAGTTTTTTCCTATCAATCCCCAGCCCTGCTCTATTTGCCTCTCCCGGAAATTATTTTCTGCTGCCAATCCAAGGATCTGGCTTCATCTGAGAGAGGTTCCTAAAAGATGAAAGGAATTCCTCCGATTGGTGAGGGTCACAGCACAGAGAGCTGTCTCCATCCCTACTGCCCCCAGTGCCGCTACAGCCTCAGATTCTAAGGAACCGAGAATCCTAAATCTGCCCCTGTCCTCAGCTACCTGGGAGGTTCCAGTCATCAGTGTTGGATGCTAGTGTGTATTTACCTGGCACTTTGCCAACTAGAATTCTAAAGGAAGAATGCAGACTCCCTGCAGGGATGCTGGATTGTGCTCTTGACCCATAGACCACAGTATTCAGGCAACATTCTTTTGTCTTTCTTTAGGAGGCTCAAGTGAGAGAAGATAGTCCTGCCCTTAGTCTGTCCAGCTGGCTTCCTGAAATCCAGGCTACAAAATGGGGACATGGCTCTCACATCTCCAAACACTGAGAGGGACATAGGAGCACAGTCCTGTTCCTTTTCTGGTTTGGCCACCCTCTCAAGAACATAGATTTGTGTGCACGTGTTCCTTGAAGTGTTCTCTGGGGAAATCCACACAGAAAAGAAGTTGGGCATGATGGGGAGGCTCAGGAGAGCTTCAGGGTAGATTTGGGACAAAGGTCTGTCTTGGCTTGGTCCATGGTAGAGTGGGTTCATCACAGAACTTTCCTGCCTGGGAACCGGTTCAGGCATCTGGATGGGATGCTGACAAGGAGCCATTGCTTAGATGATGAGGGGGCTCCTGTTGGCCAATGGCCTTGCCCTGGGTGATAAGAACAGATATTCCTTTCAGAGCTCTGTGATGGAGGCGACGGAGAACAGACACGCCAACTCAGTGAGGGAAGAGACACCAAAGCAAAGCCTGGAGCCTTGTGGTAAATTCTTCAGAGACCCTTGGGGAAAGAAGTCCACTAGAGTCCTTTCCCTGACCTTTCAAACAATGGCCGGCATCACACCTGAGCCTCTCCTAGCTCCCCATGTATCCCCTGGTGCCTGGCTCCCCAACTGGGCACTGCATACTTTGGGATGCTCTATGGAGCAGTCTGTGCAGTAATTCCTGCTTGTACTTGAGTTCCAACAAAGCAGAAGCCTCAGCTCAGAATTACCAAACGAGAGAAAGGCTCAATAAAGATTTGTGGGGCTAGGGGAAATGATGCAGTGGGTAAGGCTTTTTGCATGTAAGCATGAAGACCTGTGTTTGAGTCTCAGTACCCGCTTAAAGAACTGTAGGCAAGGGGCTGGAAGGATGGCTCAGTGGTTAAGAGCATTGCCTGCTCTTCCAAAGGTCCTGAGTTCAATTCCCAGCAACCGCATGGTGGCTCACAACCATCTGTAATGAGGTCTGGTGCACTCTTCTGGCCTGCAGACACACATGCATGGACAGAACACTGTATACATAATAAATAAAAAAAAAAAAAGAACTGTGGGCGAATCCTGATGGTATCGCACACCTCTTATCCCAGCACTTGCGAGGCAGATGCAGGCAGAACTCAGTGAGTTTGAGGCCAACCTGGTCTGGTCTACAAAGCGAGTTCCAGGATGTCCAGGACTGTTACACTGAGAAGCCCTGTCTCAAAAAAAAAAAAAAAAAAAAAAGAACCGTGGGTGGTGTGTACATTTGTAATTCAGGAGCTGGGGAGTCAGAGACAGGAGCAACCTGGGGCTCTGCGATTAGCCAGTTTAGCCTGACTGGTGAATTCCAGGTCAGTGAGACCCTATCTCAAGTAAACAAGGTGGGTGGATGCTGAAGAACACTCAGGGTTGACCTCTGGCCACCGCATGTTCTTTCTCACATATACCCATGTTTACATTAAAGATCTGCTGAGTGACCATGTTTCTTCTTCTGTATGTGGGTGGCGGTGACTCAGAGAATCCCTTTCTTTCCCTCACTAAGGAAACCCTGCAAGAATCTGGAATGACAGATGTGAAGTCAAAGATCAGCTACCTTCTTCCTCCCTCCCTCCCCCCTCCCTCCCTCCCTCCCTCCCTCCCTCCCTCCCTCCCT
>NW_026067985.1:990352-1070001 GCF_014885135.2 Alexandromys fortis | reverse complement strand
CCCTCCCTCTCTCCCCCTTCATTGTTGTTTGTTTTTCAAGACAGAGTTTCTTCAGGTAGCCTTGAACTCGCCCTGTAGATCACAGAGTTCCTTCTGTCTCCTGAGTGCTGGGATTAAAGGCGCGGGCTGGCTGGGCTTCCCATCTTTTTTTTTTATATTTATTTATTTATTATGTATACAATATTCTGTCTGTGTGTATGCCTGCAGGCCAGAAGAGGGCACCAGACCCCATTACAGATGGTTGTGAGCCACCATGTGGTTGCTGGGAATTGAACTCAGGACCTCTGGAAGAACAGTCAGTGCTCTTAACCTCTGAGCCATCTCTCCACCCTGGGCTTCCCAGCCTAATGAGCCAGTGATGGCAGACAGGTACCTAGCTTCTCTGAAGCTCTGTTTTAAACATTAATTCTGTTACTTTAGTGTTGACAACCTGAACCCAGAAAGGAGCAGTATGGGGAAATGGAGGCAGAGGTCAGAGGACATCAAGAAACACGGCGTGACTTTCAGAACCTAGTGGCTTGCAGAGAAAGTGGGTGTGGGGGTGTGGAGCGCTCTGAAGCAGGCTGTCCTCTCTACTGGGGCTATCACCCAGTACTGGGAGAGGCTGTGTAGACAACAGAATTTCCCACAGGAGTATGTGTCTGGGCATGCAGCAGTGCCGGCAGCAGGTCCCAGACTCCAGCTTCCCCTGTAAGTGGTAGCTCTCCAGTGGGCTCAACCCTGGAAGACCCTCATTGTTCTCCTGAGGATGCAGTGGTTCAGGTTGTCATAACAACTGAGCCCTGTCCCATATGTATCCCCCATCTTCCCAGTGACCAACTGGCCACCTTCTCTTGTTCCTGGAAACTCCTTGTACCCACCACCATCCCTTACATCTCTCATGGGACCCTCACTAGCCCTCCTTGGAGAATAGAAGAACTCTCAGCTGACTGAGAGAGTGGTAGGTGCTTGGGAGAGAACTCAAGTTCCCTGGAGATGTCAGAGGTCCCTCCCCAGCAGGTCTCCCAAGGATAGGCAGATGGCAATGTGTTTGTGTTTTGGGTCATCTTCAAAGCCACCAGCAAGCTTCCAAGGGCTTTTTGGCTACTCGGATCCAAGAAGAAAGAAACCCGTGGGAACTCCTTTCACAAGTGGGGGCCCTGGCCTCAGGACAATGGGTGAAACTGTGTGAGCTGCCACCAGGCCACCAGGCAGCATGGCCACAAGAGGTCCATGGGCCTCCTGGGTCCTGTCATCAAAGACCCCATACATGTCCTTTCTTCTGCCAAGTGGCAGCTGGAGTAGACAGTGCAGCCTGAGCTCAGACTGGCACGGACTAAGTTCCGACTCCTCCCACCGTTACGACTCCGCCCACCGGGCTGGTTCTCAGTGAAGAGAGGGAAGCTCCCTGCAGCCCAACCCACTTTGCACTTCCTGGCTGTTTATTTTGCTCCTAAAAGACATCCTCTTGCATGGTGAGCTCTGTCAACCGTTCAAACCATTATCCTAAAGGCTTTGAGGATTGTTTCTGAGACAATCCTCTTGTAACCCCGAGTACAGGGCAGGGGACTGGACTTTGCCACGTCTGGATGAGGTGGCCTGGGAGAGCGTCAGTTACCACACAGCAGCCCTGCGGAGGATATGGTCTATTCTAGACCACTGTTTTGAGACAAGGTTTTACTATGCAGCTCTTGTTGGCCTTGGACTCATAGTGAAGCCCAGGCTGGTCTCCTACTCATAACAATCTTCCTGCCTCATCCCTTTGCTCTCTCTTTCAACTCTAATTTAAAAAAAAAAAATTAAACCAAATAATGCTGGGAAAACGCAACTCATCAAAAATTTACATTATGCTGATTGGAGAGATGGCTCAGTGGTTAAGGGCACCAGCTGGTCTTGCGGAGGCCCTGGGTTCGGTTCCCAGCTCACAACCATCTGTAACTATAGTTCCAGGAATCCTGGGCTGGCCTTCACTGACACCAGGCACGCACACGGTGCACACACATTCTTGTAGGCAAAACATCCATGAACACAAATCTTTAAAAATTACAAGTTTTTTGACATCATGAATGACTCTACGCCAATGTAAATGGCCCAGCAGAGTTGTGCAAAACCTTTATCCAGTTGTACAAAAGGGCCTGTTCTAGTCCCTGTTCCTACGGCTTGTGGAAGCCCAGTGTAAAGGCTTGTTAGTCTCCAAAGATGGATCCTAGCTTTCTATTTTCAAAAAAGCACAGGGATCCCAGCACCCAGCACCTTGGAAACTGAGAAGTGGGGGGGGGGGGGCTTGCAAAAGAAGGGCAGGCCCTTCACTTTATTTGTACCGTCTCCCCCCTTTCCATCCTCAGCCTGCTCCATTTTTGTCTTTTGTTGCTTTTCTTTGACATTTCAAAGCATCCCTCTACTGGTTTCGATTTGAAGCTCCCAGATAGAACTGATCCATTTCAAACAAACAGGAAAAGAAAAGGGGGTGGGAGGATCCCAGGTCTGCTGTTTATTTCTCTCCCTTTGGGGAGAGGGAGCTGTACCAGAGAAAGCAGGCATTTGGCACCTCATTTCCCTTATAACCCCCTTTAAAAAGAGAAGAAAATAATAATTTTAAAAAGCCTTGGAGAGTCCTGAACCTGGTGGGGTGGGGATGGTGGCCTTGAACTTGCCCCTCCCCGCCCCCAACCCAACCTGTTTACTAACCTGGTCCTGCAACCTCAGGTATTTAAGGAAGCCGGTTGGTCAACTTTAAAAGGCTGTGAGGTGGCCAAGGTCATAAACTCAAAGGCAAAAATGAAGCCTTGGGCCAAAGAGTTAATACTCCTGTTTTATTGATTAAGGATGAAAGTAGGTGGAGCTTGGAGCCAGGATGGGAAGTTGGAAGGGCCCAGCCCAGCCCTCTTCCATAGCCTTCAGTCTAGCAACAGCCTGAAGGTTCCTCCCAGCTCACATCCAGGTAAGGCTGGCAAGGGCACCTCCGTGGCTAAGGTCCTTAAAGAATGACCATGGGTGTGAGATTCAGGGAACAGGCACAGCATTTGATGGCGTGCTTCTTGATTTTACTCTGGGCTGCAGAGTAGAGAGGCTGCCTGGATGTTGATCAAATTGCTTGGGGCTGGGGGGGGCATGGCTTCATAGTGGAGCATTTGGTATGTGTATAAGGCTCTGAATTCAATTTCCTGAGCTTCCAGACTGCCAAGGGAAGAAAGGAAAGAAGGGAGAGAATGGGAGAGAGGGAGGAAGGAAAAGAGGAAGGGGGGAAGGGAGGGTTATTTCTTTTTCCTGGGTTCCCTTCTCTTTTACATCAGTTTTGATTTATTAAATACATTACATTAAAATATTATTTGTCTTAGAGCTGGGGAGACAGCTTAGTAGAGTATTCTCTATGCAAGTGTAAGGACCTGAGTTCAAATCCCTGCCACACCCGGGTAAAAAACTCCCGGTACAGTAGTTATGCACCCATGATCCCAGCACTGAGGCAGCAGGGACAAGCTCATCCGTGAGGCTCACTGGCCTGCGTGATCTCCGGGTTCAGTGAGACTCTTCCTGAGAGCATGCGATGGAGTTGACGGCTGTGGACACGTGGCATTCACACGCATGCTCCTATGCATCTATGAACACACCCCAAGTATGACTTGTCCTGGTAACTAAGATGTCCTGGTATCTTGGTGTGGTTTCAATGTTGCAGCTGCAGTCCCTGGTTGGTCCTCACCCCCCTGGCCAGAGGGGCCTTCAAGGCCAAGCCTACATCAGCAGACTTGGGTCCTGGGCTATTGGCTGGAGGCCCAAGCATTCGAGAGCTGTGGGAGAAAGGGTTTTAAGGGCACCACAGAGGACTCAAACCAGAGGCCGAGGTCAGAGCCAGGCAAGAGAGAAGCCCCTTTTCCTCCCTGGGGGTGGAGCCTGGCTGACATCTTTGGTTGTGACAGAGCAAAGAGGCTCAGTCATCTGAAGAGGGTCAAGGTTCTGGTGCATGCCTTGCTGTGTGGCCTGGGAGGACTGTGCTCTCTCTGGGCCTGGGCCTTACCAGGAGAAAGGTTTCTAATGGAAGAGACCCACCAGGATGCCCTAGAACAGTGGTTCTCAACCTGTGGGTTGTGACCCCTTTGGGGGTCACTTATCAGATATCCTGCATATTAGAAATTTGCATCATGATTCGTAACAGTAGCAGAATTACAGTTATGAAGTAGCAACAAAAATAGTTTTTTGATTGGGGTCACTACCACATGGGGAACTGTATTAAAGGGTCACGGCGTTAGGAAGGTTGAGGACCACTGCCCTGGAAAGGAAGAGTTTTCGTGGTTTATGAATGGGTCTCCTCGGCCCCCAGGCCTCCTTTTCACTGACAGTCTTACAATAATGATTCAGATTTACAGTGTGTGTTCCACAGGCCAGACACAGCCAGGCGTTCTCAGAGCTCTGTCTCCCTGAATCCTCACCACCGGCTCGGAAGAGAGGCCCTGCCTTTTGCTTGTCTGGAGTTTGGTCTTTCAACACGGGGTCTCAACAGGCAGCCCAGGCTGGCCTTGAATACAGACATCTCTAACAGTCTGCTAAGTGCTGGAATTACAGAAATGAACCCCTGCACTAAGCTTGGGCTTTTTGGGGGGCGGGGGAGAGGCAGGGTCACATGTGTAAGAGAATGCATACATGTGGTTCACTGGGTGAGAATGTGTGCATATATAGGTGTGTGCACACGTGTTAGAGTACACACACGTGTGTAAGAGTGTGCGTACATGTGTGTGGACATGTGGAAGTGTGCATGCATGTGTGTGGACATGTGGAAGTGTGCATGCATGTGTGTGTGGAAGTCAGGGGTCAATTTCATACATCTTCCAACTTGCTTTTTTGTGTTTTGAGGCAAGGTTTCTCCCTGATCCGAAGCACACTGATTTGGCTAGGCTACCTGGCTAGGAGACCCTGGGATCCCAGGCTCCCAGGGATGCTGGGGTTACAAATGCATGCCACCATTCTTGAGCTTTCTCTCTCTCCCTTTCTTCCTTTCTTCCCTTTCTTCCTTCTTTCCTTCCTTCTTTCCTTATGGATTCTGCCAATCAACCTAAATCCTCATGTTTCATGGCAAGTATTTTGCTGACAAAGCCTTCTCCCCAGGCCTCTGGAGCTATCTTCAATTCTGACTCTACACATACAGATGCCCTGACAGGGAAGGCCCTCATGCCCTGCAGCTGAATGGTGGGTTCAAAGCTTAGCTATTCAGATTTGCTTCATAGACTTCATAGTCCGAGCATTTTCTGCCTTGTTCACATTAAAGGTGTTTGAAGACAGTGGAGGTATGGACAGATTTGGAGACGTGACATCACAGGTTCCCTGCAGGCTGCAAGCCCTGCCCTAGATCCGCCTCTACGCTGCCAAGCTTCAGCCTGGCATTGGGAACTGACTCCTTGCCCCACAGTCCTCCAGCACAAACTGCTCCAAAAACAGCTGCTTGCTAGCCAGCAACAACTCAGGCCTGGACGCCGTGTTCCAGGCCCCTTCAGTGAACTCCAGATCTCCCGAGGACAGAGATGGCTCCAGAGGTCCTGAGCCAGGGGCAGAGTTAGGAGGAAAGGAAGCCTCAGAGAAGAAACTAGGAAGTGGCATGCTCATTCTCAAGACAAGGAAGTCATGGTGGCTTGAGAAAACCCTGTGACTGACAGGAGGACCTCAGAGGAAATGCAGCCTTCAAGTCTCATCTCATCTCGGAGGCAGTTGTTTTTGGAGACGCAGCAGCTGTGGTGCTGCAAATGCCTCTCACGTGCAGCAACTGTGTCCCACAGAGGCCTGGACACATGTGGCATGAGGTGACGCCTACCACGCAGAAGTAAACAGGACTGGCCCCAGCTGTCGCTATAAATGGATATTTTATAAGAAGTGGATCAGAAGGGCTGGAGAGATGATGCCGCCAGTGATGCTGCTTGCTATGCCAAAGAAAGGGCCTGAGCTCCAGCCTCCGTGAATCCATGGGAAAAGGCGGATGTGGGAGCTCGGGTTTGTAATCTCAGCACAGAGAGGTGGAGACAGATGATCCCTGGGGCTCGCTGGGCATCCTTGTCTCATCAGAGAGCTCTGGGGCCCCGTGAGAGAACTTGTCTCAAAACACAAGGTCTTAAAACATCCTGGAAAACAACACTAAAGGTTGACCTTGAACCTCCGTGCTTACAGGCAAAAATATATGTACATAAACTCATATGCCTTATTCCCTCCCCACCTCCCTCTCTCCACCACACTAGATACAGACCTGGAACCCCAGCACTTGGGACGGTGAGGCAGAAGCCTTGCATGTTCGAGGCTAACCTGGGCTACATAGTGAGACACTATCTGAAAAAGGGGAGGCATAAATACATTCCTAAGATTTCGAGTCCTGATGGTCTTGGGATGTAGTCTTAGTGGTAGGATTCCTAGCAGCACACGGAAGGGAAGGGGACAGTTATTAAATGGACAGCTTAGAAATGAGTGACCTGGAAAAAAAGCACCCTTTCACCTGTGAAGAAATTGAAGCCCAGCCCAGCTATGTCATTTACCAAGGCACACAGTTAATAACAGGGCAAAATAAGAGTCTAACCAGGTTTGTGTTGGACAAGAGGCATCCTGTCCCGGAACTTCCTGGCAGGGAGCGAGGCTTACCAAGCACACTAAACATTTTATAAGGCTGTCCAAGGAGTCTCGGCAACTCAGAGCATCTAAGAAGTGCTCAGAGAGTTTTCAGAGCTGGTTCAGAAAGAGCTCTGTCCCTCCTCCTGGCCAGGAGACAAGAAAAGGGGTTGAGTGACCAGGACAGCTGCTCGGAGACATGGATGGGAGGAAGATGACCAAGAGATGTCCTGAAGTTGACAGAGATGGGCCTTGCCTGAATGCCATGACGTTTCTCGGTAACCGTCGCTTGGACACAGAGACAATGGCCTCTGTTGTGTTTGTGCCAGAGCATTGCTGAAGACCTTATGTGGTGTGCAGAGTGTGCTGTGAAGTCTGGAAGATGCACTGTTGGAAAAGACCAAACTATCTCCCAAATAATCCAGTGAATAATTATCAGGGTGACCGTGAATGGTTGCCCAGGTCTGCACAATTGGGGTGCCACTCACACCCTTCTGTTGCACATCAAAGTCTATTTATTACAACCGTTTTCCAGAAGGTGGCAGTCAAGGGTCTTGTTTTGCTGAAACTGGCATCTAGTCCTGCAGAGAAAGGTGTACGGGCTGCTGGTGGGGGGGGGGGGGGGGGGGGGGGGGGGGGGGGGGGGGGGAGAAAGCGGCTCGTGACCCTGGCTATGAAGGCACCTCTCATTCTAAGGGAGCCCTGAGTTTGAGAGAAGTGGGGCGCAGCTCAGGACCACCTTGCTGGGCATCTGGTCAGTTCACTTTTCAAACTGAGGACCATCTCACCGTGGTTTGGTCTGGAGACTCGGGAGGAGCTGGGCCCACTGTGGAAGGGACACCAGGGGTTCATTTGTGCAAAGGTCTCCCAGTCACGTCTAGAAAGGAAGAGAGACCTTTTCTACCTGACATCGAGGAGAAAAACCACACCAGAAAACACGCTTATGAGTCTGTTTGTGAGAGATCCAAAGGCAGCCACATGACGACTGCCTGTGAGCATTTGCTTTGTTTGTTTGTTTGGTTCAGTGTGGGGCAAGCAGGCGGAACCCAGGGCTTGGGCCTGCGGTTCTATGCCCCCAGCCCCTCCCTGGGGATTTTAGACAGGTGCTCTCCTGCTGAAGGACATCTCCAGACCTTTTTTTTTTTTTTACTTTTTTATTTGAGACAACCAGATTGCCCAATCTATAGAGAGAGCTTGGACTTTGTTTTTTATTTCATCGAGACAGGTTCTCATTATGTACCCCTGCCTGTCCTGCAACTCACTCTGTAGACCAAGCTGATCCAAAACTCACAGTGATCCTCCTCCTTCTGCCTCCCAAGTGCTGGGGTTAAAAGCGTGGGCCACTATGCCCAGCCAGGTCTTGAACTTTCAGTCCTATATCAGTGACAGCGTAGCTACAGTTAGAGGCCTGCACCACGGGGCTGTGGAATGGCATTCACCATCGCAGATCTGGGCAGAACTTCAGATGCCTCCCCACTCTGCCTGTGTTGTCTTAGTAACAGCATCATGGTTAAGGATGTGAGTTTGGCTGACTCTGATCTGGCTGAGCCTTCTCATCTTTCCTGATTAGAGCTGTGGTGACCTCAAGCACACACCTGTGACCCCTGAGCCTCAGTTTCCAACCTGCAAAACAGGTACAATAATTGTTCCTGACTGCAGAGGTGAAGTACCCGCTGGGCCCAGCACCGCGTGGCACAAATCACCAGCGGCATCCTCCCTGGACACTGTGCCTGGCTGCCTCCTTCCCCCTCATACAACGTGGATGCAAGAATTCAGACCCAAATCTTCGTCTCCAGTACCCCGTTTGGGGATGTTAACGTGCTTTCTAGCCTCGAGCCTTCCTGAAAAGGTCTTGTTTGGGGACCGGCTGTCATCCCTGTGTTCAGACCTATTTTTCTTCGGTCTGCAGCTGGGATTATTAGAAGTGGGGACTTAGAGATGGTTTGGCCAGCTGTGGTCTTCTTGGGCTGAGTGAGAGGAGGTGGGGAGGAGATGAAGACGAGGAAAGAGAGAACCAGAGAGAGAGAGAGGAGGAGGAGGAGGGAGGAGAGGAGAAAGAAGCATTGCCAATTCAGAACATTCACAAAGTCCTAGATTTATTTTGCAAATGCCGATTTGAATTATTCAAACCTAGCAAACACAACCAAGAAAGCCAAGTGCCACTCCACTCCGTGCCTCGGTGTTTAGAAACCGGCCTCTCACTTGGGTTGATGATGTCACCAGCTGCTCTGTGTGTGGAATTTCCATATCCCCCACCACCACAACCACCACCAAAATAAAGTTATTAAGTCCACCGGGAAACTTACAATGGTGGACATTTATTGTATAATTGTCATGATTATTACCACTCTAATTTATTTCCCTACTTAAAAAAGTTCTGGAGACTGTAAGTCATTTCGAGTTGATCCTTGAAAACCTGGAGGCTCGGATTATTTAGAGAGAGACTGAGAGAGCATTTAGCCAGGTGCACGGGGCTCTCAGATTTCCTGGGGCTTCTTGCAGGGACTCAATATAGAAAGCAGGGGACAGTGTGTGCATTGTGCCCGTGTTAGACAATGCGGGATGGATGCAGCTCAGATAATTGCATCATTTTCCAAGTGATTCCCCTTGGGAATTCAAGCCCAAATGTGCCCACCAACGAATGGTTCCATATTAGTCTGTCTTCCCAGAGCTCCATGCAAAAACACCTTGGTGCAAAATGAGGGGGGAAAAAAAGGAGATCTGCTGTTCAGTGTGAAGCTGTAATGCAGAGAAAGAGGAGAAAGTGAGGAGTTACGGGGTAATAAAGATGGCCAAATTTCATCAGCGTTTTGATATGCGACAAATTCAAAACCTCTTAATATGGAGACGTTTGCATCTGAGGTTAAATGGAGCATGTGACCCACAGGGCCTGTGGGTAGAACAAGAAACCGGACCCCTCCGCAGACAATTAAAATGCCAGAAGAGTTACGTTAATTGAGCAATTGAACTTTTTATGTCCAGTAAATGTGTGACTCTGTTACAAAGGCGATATTAACATGAGGGAGAGTTGATTGAGTCCTTACGATGTCCCGGGCATTGGGCAAAGGCAATGGCTCTCAGTGTGGTTGGGGAGCGGGGGCACTGGATCATGTCTGATGTCTCTGCAACTGTCACACCCGGGGAGGGCAGTGCTGCCAGCCTTGTGGGGGGAGAGGACAAAACTTCTGGGTATCTTCCCACGCCCAGATGGCTCCCCGTATCTGCTTGTTCCCTGCCTCAAACCTTCCTGTGCCACTTGGGGCACTCCAAACCACAGGTCCCTCCTAAGAGCCATTCAGTGACGAATATGACAGCTCTTGAGCCTGGGTGTTGCCGCTTGTGGCAGTTTATAGATGACCTAATGAGATTTGCAGAAGTTAAAAAAAAAAAAAAAAACAACTAAGGGCTGGCGAGACGGCTGAGCAGGAGCTTGCTGCCAAGGCTGGCAACTTGAGTTTGATCCCTGGGATCTGCTTGGCAGAAGGAGGAAACTGATTCAAGCAAGTTGTCTTCTGACCTCCATATGAGTACCTTGAGTAGGCGGGCACGTGTGCATTCATACACACACACACACACACACAGGGTAAAATTGTTTCAGATAGACTCATACACCCAAAAACTCTCTTAGGGTGTGTGCTCATAAGGAAAGGTCCTCAGATCTGGTTTCTTCCCGAGGATCCATGAGGCCTCCGTGTGGGGACAGTGGTAAAAATGACAGAGAGTGGCTTCTGTCTGTCCCTTTGGAAGCCAGCGAAGCGAGAACTTGAAACAGTAAACAGCGGAAGCTGCATTTGGCAGGGTTTCTGGTGTTTCCAAGCTGGTTTCAAAACACGAGAAAGATTCAAGGCAGCCTGGGAGGGTGGACTGCCAATCAAGGCCGGGACTGTAAACAGCCCGCTCCCCCTGGCTAGGCTCCTAATTGACCGCAAGCCACCACGTCCTAAATTTGGGCTGTGACTTCCAATGGACTCCGTGGAGACAGAAAGAGGGTGTGAAATATGTGGTGTGCTGGGCGTGGACAGTGGTGAAACCTACTGCGGGTTGTCACCTGGGAAGCAGTGGCCAGCCTGGCTACCCCAAGGTCAAGACAAGTTGGATTAGATGCCGCAAGAGGGTGATGGAGACGCCAGTGAGGGACTGGCTTCTAAGGCAGGGTTTTGGGAGCCACCGAGGCAGCACCACAGTGTGATGCTGTCACAAAGTCAACGTTGATGCAACATGACCTGTGACCTTACTTGTCAATCAAGGGGGTGGGGAGATGGTTCAGTGGTTAAGAGCACTGGCTGCATTTTCAGAGGACCTGGGTTTGATCCCCAGTACCCATGTGTGCTGTGGGAGCTCCTTCTGCTCCTTCAGCCTATAGCCTATAAGGAGCTCCCACAGCACCTCCCCCTTCTGTTTAATTAAGAGAGTTCCAAACCCAATACAAAACTATAAGAGACCACACCCAAGTGGGCTGGTATCTTAAAGGCTATTGGCTGATGAAGCGGAAGGAGCTCCCACAGCACATGTGGGTAGCTCACAACCATCTGCAACACACACATACATGCATGCACACACACATACACACATATACATGCACAAACATACATATACATGCACACACATACACTTACACACGCATACATATACATACACATGCACATACATACACACATATACACACGCACATACACACATATACACACATGCACACTACCCCTCCCTGTAGAATAAACACCTGGGTCTACCTCCTTTGAGAAACAAACACTATAATCATTTGGGTATAAAGTGTCCCATATTGGTTCCCAGTTGTTGGCACTATCTTGGAAGATTCTGGAAATTTAGGAGGCAAAGTTGAACTGGAAGAAGGTCACTGAGGGGTGGGTCATCCAGGGCTTATTATCCCTGACAATTTCCTGTTGAGCCCTCTGTTTCCTGGTTGTCAGAGTGTGAAGTAAGCTGCATCCCCACGCTTCCTTGGTGTGGTAGGCAAAACCCTCTGGAACATAGATCTTTCCTCCCTTAACTGTCTGTGCAGGTTTGTCGTCACAGCAGTGGGAAACAGGGCCCTCTGTGGAGGCGTCTGATCCGTCTCATAGGTTCAGAACTCTTTAGATCCCTGGGCCAAGTTCAAGACTCCACAAGGTTGTATTTTGTTTTGTTTTATAAAAAGTCTGTTGGCCAAGTGGTAGTGGCGCACACCTTTAATTCCAGCACTCAGGAGGCAGAGGCAGGCGTATGTCTCTGAGTTTGAGGCCAGCCTGGTCTACAGAGTGAGTTCCAGGACAGTCAGAGATACGTGAAGAGAAACCCTGTCTCAGAAAAAAAAATCACTTGTTGTGTACAATGTGATTTAAAATATGCATACTTTAAAAATTAATAGTAAAAAATACAAAATCCACACACACTGTGGAAAGGCTTAGCCGAGCTAACTCACACATGTCCCCTCTCATACTGGGAGCGTTTGGTCGTGACAGCAATTAGAACATTTCTCTCATAGCATTTGATGATGATTGATCTCAGGCATTGGCTCATAGACCAGACATCTTTAACCCAGCCGTGCCTAAAGCTCCATTTGTTCTCCTCTTCTCCCTCTTCCCCTCCGCTCCCTCCCCACCTCTTCCCTTCCCCAGACCTGGCCTGATTAAAAGAAAAACACATATGGAGGGATTATCTGTCTCTCTTGTTCTTTCTTAGAAACAAGGAACTCCTTTCGAGAACGTTCTCCTGGTTTTAGGGTCTTTTCTGCACTGGCATCTGGGGAACACTAGGGCTGCAGTCCTTAGGTAGACTCAGCATCTGAGATGGCATCTTGCCTCTTATTTCAGCTGGGGTGGCCGGAAGCTGGGCATGCCCACTGTCCTGCCACCTCTACCTCCCTGCCACACGGCTGCCAGGCTTCTTCATGGCACTGTTGACACTGGCGGGGATCTTCTTTGATGCTGTCTTCTCTTGCAACAAGCAAGGCAAAGGATGAGGTGCTTGAGTTCTGAGGAGGCCCTGGAAGTCACACAACATTGCTGGCCTTGTGTTCCCTGGGTGCAGGGTGAGCTCAGAGCTGCCTGGTACAGGGGCGTGTTTGGAAGCCAGCAGGCAGGAGCCATCTGTTTGGAAAACATCTCCTTGCACCCGACTGTCTAAAATCCATCACTAGGTCTCGGGATCCATCTCTGATGAAGGAAGTAGTGAGCTTCACGGACCATTTCAGTGGGGTAAACCACCACGAGGGTGGACGTCCCAGCCCTGAGACGCTCCCGCAGGTCAGACCCACACAGCTGTGGGTCTTCCACACACAGCTGTGAATTCCCTATCGTGGATTCTCACAGTCTTTCGACCTCCAAAGCCCAAAACTACATTCTTTCCCCCATCTAGAGACCCAAGAGCTGGGACGTTTATATGGTTATTAATCCCTGATTGTGATATACCACGTTGGGAACAAGGATTTCTTGGGTTTTCTTTGTAAGTTCAATTTATCCTTTCTGCAGCACAGGCCACCGCCACGTCAAGGGACTGCCCTGGTAATGTATCCAGGGCCTGGATACACATGAAACTCACCTGTGTGCAGAGGTACTCCTGAAGGACTTCAGTGGAAAGAAAAGAGCCTGGGGTCCCATGACACGACCATAATCTCTAAGACTTCTGCTAGCCAGACCGTCCTGGGATATTATCCAGAAAGGATGCAAGCTGCTATGTAAACAGAAGTCGCTTTTATGAAAGAAGGGCTAGGCACCCAACCAGCAGCTCACAATCACATGGAACTCCAGTTCCAGGCGTTCTGACACACTCTTCTGTCCTCCCTGGGCACTGCACACACATGGTGCACAGACATACATGCAAGCACCCACACTGAGAACCAAGCCCAGTTCCTCTGGAAGAACAGCCAGTGCTCATAGCTGCTGAACTGTCTCCCCGGCCCCAAAGGAAATGGATTTTTAAAGAGGACCCAAGAGGCCGACACATTGAAAACTATGGGCTGGGTCCCCTGAATCAGATCCTGAGACTGTGTTCCAGGACGAACATTTTAACTGGACGGCCATGTCAGGAATTACGGGAGGGGCGGAGGAAGGAAAGGAGGCAGGCAGGGAGAGAACAGAGAGAGCAAAGCATTGTGGGCTTCTACAGCTAAGTCACACAGGGAATGGAGGACCACAGACCTGGAAGACCTCACAGTGATCTGCCCCATTGATAGAAAAGCTGTGGGATTATATACCACGTCCCACTGGCCATGAACCCAGGCCCAGCCTCTGGGTGAGGGGGACAGAGTCACCTCTCAGTATGACCAGGTAAGAATTTCACCAGTGCCCAGGTAAAGTTCCCAGGTGAGGAAACTAGAAGTTTGGCCAGCCTGCTGACAAAGGAGACACGAACAGATGTGGACACACAAGACTTCACTTCTAGAACAGGACCATTGTGTGGATATACAATGGTCAGCGGGCCCACTGACAAGCCAGTGCAGAGTCCAGCTATGCCTTTTGTTGTCCACTGCTCAAGGGGATTGCTCCGGTTCAGGCGTCAGAAAGAAACCTACAAGTTTTCAGCAAGATCACAGGCACAGGGTGCCTTGTCATCTCGTCACAAAGGAGGAGTCGAGGTGACTCCGGAGGGGCTCCATGTCTGGATGTGTCTGTCCTGGGAAGATGATCTCGAGGTCTGTGATTTTTGACCGTGCCAGGCACTTGGGGTCCTGGAGACAGCAGCGGTGGTAAACCTCAGAGGAACATCTTTCTGCATCCTGGACCAGGAGCCCCTCCCTGCTCTCTGTCTGGGCCTTCATGCATCTGGCAATCCCTTTCCTGATTTTCAGATACCCATAAACCACTATTTTATTAGTGTCATCCCTGCTCCCCACTCCTCCCTCCCCCCATCTGTCTCAAATGACCATTTCGGAGATAGGGAGCCCTCACAAAGAAATTGGTGCCATTGAGGCTGAGGAAGGGAAAGCCATGCACTTCGTTCTATTTAAACACCTATAAAAGATTCCTTTTATGTTCATTTCTGAAATAGCAGAAAGTGTGGACAGCGAAAGAGGAAATGTAGCCAGCACTCTGGACGCCACCATAGACAGCTGAGCCTAGGCAGTCGTCTCTTCCAACATTCTTCTCTCAGGAAGAGCCTGTCTCTCCCTTTGTGCATTGATAATCTCAGAGTTTTGGGAGTCAGGTTCCCAAAGCCATGAAAGTAGACAGGGAGAGTGAGCGTGCTGCCTCCCAACGTTGGTCCCAACAGCTCAGCCCCCCAACCCAGGGCAGCCACTACCATCTCATCCTTAGGACACTGAGTCCTCCTTTTGCGAGTCTGGACATGCAAGTCCGGACATATGCAAGACTCACAGTTATGGGTCTTGGGATTTCCTTCGCACTGCTTGTCAGGGTCACGTGTCCTTTTCTTCCTGTTAATGGCGGTGTACTGTTCCACTGTAGATGTTAAGGCGTGATTTCTTGAACCAGATTCCCACAGGTAGGCTCTTAAAAGATTTCTAGTCTTGCCCTGTTCCAAACGCTGCAATAATAATTACTCTGTAGACACTACTATGCAAGTCTGTGTTGTTATACATTTGGAAATAGGGCTACTCAGCCACGGGATAAGTGTTCTTGCTATTTCCTACCTGGGCTTAATTTTTTCATTATTTTATTACATGTGTTTATTGTTTTGTGCATGTGTGTATAGCACAGTATGTGTGTAGAGATCGGAGGACAACTTTTCAAGAATTCCCTCTCTCCTTCCACCAACTGGATCCCAGGGACTGAACCCAGGGCAGCAGCTTTGGCACCCTTACCCACCGAGCCATCCCCTAGCGGGATATTTTATTTATATTTTAATAAATAAAGCTTTCCTGAAGGCCAGAGACTAAGCCATAGAGGCCAGGCAGTGGTGTCACACACCTTTAATCCCAGGATTTGGGAGACAGAGGCAGATGGATCTCTGTGAGTTCAAGGCTACCCTGGGCTACACAAGCTCAGTGCAGAAACAGATCCAGGTGGTGGTGGCTCACACCTTTATTCCTAGCACTAGAGAGGAATATAAGGTGGGATGAGACAGGAACTCACTCTCTTTCAGTCTGAGGATTTATTTCTTAGAGGTAAGAGCTCGCTAGTGGCTTGGCTGCTTTGCTTTTCTGATATTTGGGTTGAACCCTAATATCTGCTTCTGGGTTTTTATTATTCATGCTACAACCCCCTGGCTCCACTTGGGTATTTTGAAGAAACAATAACTGTGCCAGTTAATCTTGACAGTCAACTTGAGGAGACTCAGAATCACCATAGAAACAAGCATGCGAGTATGTCCGAGAGATGCCAGGATTGGGTTAATTGATGTAGAGCAACCCACCTTAAACGTGGGTGCCATCCTACCACAGACTCCAACCTGGAATGGACTGAATAGCAGGAGGAAGCGAACTGAGCACCAGAAGTCACCCATCTCTGACTACAGATGCCATGTGACCCCCGCACCCCGCGCGCCGTGTTCCCCATGTCCCCATGATGGACTACATCCTCCAACTGTGAGCCGTAATAGGCCTTTCTTTCCTTAAACGGCTGCGGTCAGGTGTCCTGCCTAGCAACAAGACAAGTAATCGGCTCAGTAAAACCGTGTTTAGCCTTTTATCATCGTACTTAATGATTACGGGGGGGGGGGGCACAGCCAAGGCGTTTTCACCCACAGGATAGGTTGTGAAATATTACAGCATCACTTAAAAACAGCACCTGCTTAAGCCCAGAAGAGCAGAGAAAGACGGGAAGAAACCCAGGCCTGAAGAGTTCTCGTTTTCTTTTTGTAAAGTTTCTCTCTGTTGAGCTGTTCTCTGCCCTCCCAGAGCCGGGGTCTGAACTCATCATCCGCAAATGAATGGCTTAAAAATGACATTCCTCCGCTTTAAACTAAACACCGCTCCTCCAGAAATTTAGATAAATAAAATGTCATCTATTTATCAAGTGGACTCTCGGAGCCTCAGACCCTCCCAGATATAGCCGAAGGAACCGTTATCTACCAGCTGGGTCAAAAGTGCAAGAGTCCAGACGTATTAGGCCCGTAAGCCTGGCCATTGATTAGCCTGAGGAAGGGAGGCAGGGGGGAGGAGGGCAGCTCACTCCCCGGGCTCTGCTCTCCTCCACACCCCCCTGCCTCAGCTCCTGTGTCTAACAGTGTTTGTATTGCACTCAGGTGAAAGCCATCGGTGGAGACTGAAGCGTGTGTTTGTCAGTTCTGAAATTATGGGGCCCGATCAAGAACCCATACTTGAGCGACGATAGGGTTTGGTTTCTCTCGGCATCCACTGTCCTTTGCCTCAATAATCTGTGGAGATTTTCCAACCGCAGCGACACGTAGCAGAAGGTGACCCTCCAAAATTTTCTTAAAGGTAGGCTCACAACCGAAAATAAAATCTTCATTTAAAAAAAAAAAAAAAAAAGGTTTGTTTTTGCATAGGAGTGTTTTGCCTACAGGCTTGCATGTGCACCATATGCTGCAGAGCCCACAGCGGCCAGGAGAGGGAGCCAGATCTCCTGGAACTGGAGCCGTAGACGGTGGTGAGCCACAGTGTGGGTGCTGAGAAGCAAACTTGGGTCCTCTGCAAGAGCAACCAGTGCTTCTAACTTCTGAGCCATCTCTCCAGTCCTCCTTAAGAGGATTTTTTTTTTTTACAATGAAGATTTGGAGACTGGAGAGATGGTGGTTCTTCCAGAGGATCCACATTTGACTCCCAACACCCACATGGTGGCTCACAGTTCTTCGTAACTCTAATTCCAGGGGGTCCAACACCCTCTTCTGGCCTCCTTGGGCACCAGGTATGAATGTGGTGCACAGACATACATGCAGGCAGAGCACTCATACACATAAAATACAATCTTAGAAAAACAATAAAATAAAATAAAATAACAGGGCAGATGACTCCTGCTTCACCTGAAGCCTACACACACACACACACACACACACACACACACACACACACACACACACACATACACACAAACATACACACGCGCACACACGCACACTCTCCTGAGAGCATTTATACACATGAGTGCACACATGCTCACACACATACACACGCATATGAGATCTGAGTCACAAAAACATCTCTGGCTATGTCAGGCACTGGTGGCCAAATTCTGACTACAGCTGGGAAATGGCCTCGGCCTGTGTCACTGCCTAGAATTTTTAGGAGGAAGGGTTCCTGACTCCCATTCCCTCACCTATAAAAGGAGGGCGATCTTGATACTTCGAGGCTGACGATACGCAGCAGCATGGGTAGAGTGATTGCTAGCGTGTAGGAAACCAAGGTTCAAACCCCGGCACAGCATCAACCAGATGCTACAACACACACACACACACACACACACACACACACACTCACACATGTAATCCCAGCACTTGGGAGGCAGAGGCAGGAGGATCAAAGGTTAAGGATTATCCTCCAATGCATACTGAGCCCGGACTATATGAGACCCTTTTCAAAAAAGTATGAATAGGGGCTGGAGAGATGGCTCAGAGGTTAAGAGCATTGTCTGCTCTTCCAAAGGTCCTGAGTTCAATTCCCAGCAACCACATGGTGGCTCACAACCATCTGTAATGGGGTCTGATGCCCTCTTCTGGCCTGCAGGTATACACACTGACAGAATATTGTATACATAATAAATAAATAAATAATATTTTTAAAAATATGAAAAACAAAAAAGTATGACTATAAAGGGAGCTTGGTATTGACAAGAATAAAATAAAAATATTGATCAATTCTGAAAAAAACATGGAAGATGCCCTGTGCATTGCATTATCCAGTATTTATCTTAATAATTCTCCATTTAAAAATAAATGACTATATCTCATCAATTTGCAAATTTTTGATCAATAATAAGGAATAAAATGATATATATAATTTATATGTAGATATATCAAATAGTTACTTTTTAAAGATTTATTTATGGTTGTATTTTATATACATGAGTGTTCTGTCTTCATGCACACCCAAAGAGGACACCAGATTCCATTACAGATGGTTGTGAGTGTGAGCGACATGTGAGCCACCATGTGGTTACTGGGGATTGAACTCAGGACCTCTGGAAGAGCAGCCAGTGCTCTTAACTGTTGAGCTACCTCTACAGAACCCCAAAGAATTACGTTTTAAAAAATGCCTTTATGACCTAATATCAGTAAAATAAAGGTGGCATATGTCTTACAAAAGTCTGTGAAGAAGTCTTTGAAACCATAGAAAATATAGGGTGTTGTGTTCCAAATATGCAGGTCCCCTAAAGCCTCACATGGAAGAGGGAGCTCTGGACTTCCAGGAAAACAGCTTTCATGAAGTGACTGGATGCTGAGAGCTTTGATGTAATTGGTGGCTTAACCCCTTCATGGCTTCCTAATCTGATGATGTAACACCATCAGATGGAGTCCCTGGAAGACAGGAGGAGGAGTCTAGCCGGCAGGTATGTCACTGGGGGAGCATCCATAGGGCTTCATCTCATCTTGAGCCCTTCCTATCTCCCATTCCTCTCCTTCTTTGTCTGCCAGTAAATAGAGAGCCATCCCACCATCCGTGATGTTCTACCTAAACAGGTGGAGCCAAGCAACACTGGACAGAGAAGTCTGAAACTGTGAGCCCAGATCCTCCCTCCCTCCGGTGACTCTGCCACGCATTTTGTCACAGCCACGAGAAATGTAAGGAGTACATGTGGATTAAATAGAAAGTTTTAAGGATTCATGCTCAGCACACAGCATCCAGTTCCCCAGGATGCTCTCAGCAAACAAAATCTGTTTGGTGATCTGACATGTAATAGACTGAAATAAATAAATGCATGGGTAGTGGTGCCTCTGAGACTTCTGGCAAGAGTAGGCAGCCATACCGTTCTCCACAAGCCTCAGCATCCAGGCCTTCTGCTCCTCCATCTCAGAGCTCAGCCCTCCTGTGCAAAGGCTTCCAGGTTTCTGTGATTACTTAGCTCAGGGCCCTTGGGCCTGTCTCCACTGAAACACCCAACTTGGCCATTTTCCCGTCTTAGCTGGATTTGTTCTTCTGTAATATCAACCAAATGTCCCCCAGGCTCAAAGACCCTTTCCAAAGGGTGCCGAGCCGCTCTGTGTTAACTCCTGGCCTCTCGGATGGCTTCTGGCTGCCAGAGCTCTCTATCACAAGTGCTTTTCCCCAGGGCTCCTGTCAGGCTAGTGGTATAAAAGCAGAACTTTAGGGGAGCTCTGATGCTACCCCAAGGGGCAAACAAGATAGGTCTTGTCTTTTTCATAAGCTACATTTAATTTTCTTTTTTTTAAAAAAAGAATCAAACAACAACAAAATCTAGAAAACTCTGCTGTTGCTATGGTTTGGATGTAGTATATCCCCAGAGGCTCCTAAGAGACGCTTGTCCCTCAGCTGGGCCCCTGATTTAGTCTCTCAGAGGAAGGACCTGAGTTTTGATGGTTTTATCTGCCTCTTCTCTCTGTCTCTCTCCTCTCTCTGTCTCTCTCTCTCTGCATCTCAACTCTTGCCCAACACCTCCCAAAGTTTCTGCCGTTCTGTTGGCGTCCTGCATATCTTAGCATTTGGATATATTCACTATCTCCTCAATGTGTATCACACACACACACACACACACTTTTGAAAAAGGAAGCTCAAAACCACACATTCTCTTTCATTGACTTTTCTCATGCAAGGCTGGACTTTTAATGGCTGCATAGTATCCCACCTCTGCACAGAATATAATTGCACCACCTCTTATTTCGAGGCCTCTAAGATCCTAGCTTCTCTGTGACTAGATGCTGCAGCGGTGTGAACATTCTTGTAGATAAACTGTTTGCTTGTGGTTCTGATTATTTCTTTGGAAAATTTTTCTGGACATGAAACAGGCATGCATAGACCTCTAAAATAAACTGCAAACTGCCCGGGGTGGGATGGCTTCAATTTGCACTCTGCCCCCTCCTGTTGTCAAGGGAACTTGCTGTCTCTGTTAAGGGTCCTTTCCCAAAATCCTTTGAATTGGGAGGCCCCAGAGACTTGGCATGCATTTCTCATTATAATTTTCCCTCCCCAAAATAACAGAGATCTAAAGAAAGAGGGGAAAGGAGGGAATGGGAAAGGGGGAGGGAGGCTATCGAAGGCAGAAGGATAAGTGAAAAATGAGGGGGGGGCGGATTGGGAAGGAGAAGAAGGAGGGGACAGAAGAAAGCAGAAAGAAACACGGGCGATAGGAGTGATGGAAAAATGGACAAATAAAAGAGAAACAAGAAAATTGGGGAAGGGGTTGTTCCTCTTGATAGACTCTACCCAGAAGGAGATGGGGGCCGAGGGCCTCTCTGAAAATTCTGAAGGTCATGGTGGATCTTTCCTTCTTGAATCCATGGCCCCTGTCATTCTGTCATGTCCACTCTGATTTCTCCACAGCGATCCTGCAGGTCCTTGGGACAGCCACTCCAGCCTTTCCTGCTGCCACCTGAGGGACAGCCTGGAAGCTTCTACATGGAGCATCACAGATTTAACAAAAGCATGCTACTTAGCATGTGGGAAAAACACATCAAAGAAAAAAATTTTCAAAACCATGAAGTCAGAAGGTGTTGGGAACCAGGAGGGGAAGGAACGGACATACTCCCTGACATCCCACTGCCTCCTGGCAAAGGATAGCAAGGACCAAAATAGGCAAGGCTCCCTGTGTCCTGTCCTGCTGTCCAGGGGCCAAAGGCTTCCCGCTTCCCTGCCCCGGGCAAAACTCACAGTGAATCTGACTCTGCCCCTCACTGAAGGAGACCATTTAAGGCTTTAAAAGTGAGCCCTGAAATACAAGCTGGTGTCACCCGTGCCAAGAGAAGATGAGCTGCTCTGTCCCTGGAACATCCGCTATCTCCCACAGGAATGCGACAGACGTCTGGGTTTTCTGATATCTCTGCCCTTCTCATGTCTTTCTCTCTCCCTTCCTCCCTCCCTTCCTCCTTCCCTCTCTCCCTCCCTCCCTGCCATCCCCACCTTCTGTTTCTAAGCCCCTACTATGACCCTGAGTTTGCTCAGCCCTGCACTGTCCCAAATACCTTGTTTCTCTGAACAGTAGCTAAAAGCCAATCCCACCAAATGTCAGAAATAAAGATGCAAAGTACAGACCTCTTTCTAGGTTCATTTGTAGGTGAAAAGGCCACAATGCACACAGTTGGGTATGGAGGTTGGGAGACAGGGGACTGCCTGCTTCATTATTCCTGTGTTTCAGACAGGGCTTCCACTGGTATCCCAAGCTGGCCTTGAACTAACAGTCCTCTGGGGTTATAGGCCTATTCCCCCATGCCTGGCTTTCTGGATCTTTCATTCTATCACATGCATTTAAAAAGATTGTTTTTAATCTGATTATAGTATTATTTTTAAAGTCTGGTGCCTCTGGATCAAAACTCACTTTACCATAACCAGATCTAAAGGTATACATAGGACTTTGGCCATCCTTGATCTTAAGCTGGGTTTATCTACTGTCTGTACCCTTCCCTGATGGTGCAAATAGGGGGTGAATTTGTCCTTGTAAAGCCTCCAGCTCAGAACCTGACAACTGGAGTAATATATATATATATATATAATATATATAATATATATTATAGTGGTGGTGATATATACATATATCACTACCAGCAGCAGCAGCTTCACCACCATCATCACCATCATCATTATCATCTTCACCAGCTTCACCACCATAATCATCATCACCATCACCACCATCAGCACCATCATCATCATCACCATCACCACCATCATCACCATCATCACCATCAGCAGCAGCAGCAGCACCATCATCATCACCACCATCATCATCATCACCATCACTATCATCATCATCATCAACACCATCAGCACCATCATCAACACCATCAGCACCATCATCATCACCACCAGCACCATCATCAACACCACCACCATCTCCACCATCACCATAGTTACCACCACCATTACCAGCATCACCGCACCATCATCATGATCATTAGTGCCACTGTCTATGGCTATTATCATCTAAAGACCCTGGCTGATTGCTTGTTTGTTTCCTGCCAGCCAGGAAGCCCTGAATGCCACCAACCCTCTGTGCTTTGAAGTCGGTCTGCCTGGCGACCTGGGGAGGGGGCAGCCATGTGTTTGAGCCCTGAAGCATATAGATCTTTCCCAGCGGATCATTAGGCTCGCGTCTGTCACATTTATTTAAGGAAACCGGTAAGGAGAGGGTGGGTGAGGTTAATTGCTCTGAGGATCCTAGGCCTTGCTCTCCAGATGGGGGGAGAACCCATACAGCCTTCGTGACCCCGGAGCCTGGCTCAAGCCCTGACTCCTGACAGGGAAACAGACTCATACACAGCAAAGGAGGAGCAGGGTGGCTCCTCTGGCCTCTGAGCCTTTACCTCTGGGTCTCCAGTCTAGCAGGGAAATAGAACTTAGTTCCAGTTACTGCAAAACTGTCTTAGCGAGAGTCTCCCTCCAGGGCCAGGCAAGGGAATGCCTTCTGGGGTGCAGCTCTTGCCTGGTACAAAGCATGCCACAAACAGGGAAGAAATGGTGCCATTTGAGGGTCTAATGTGTTGACAGACGCTTTTGAAGACAAGCCAGTGGAGGCTCCCCTTCCTCTATGTTTATAGTTAGATGCCCACCAGCCCTTATCACAGGCTCACCCCAAAACCTGGGTAAGACAAATGTCCCTACAACTGTGCTCCAAAAACACGACTCAAATCTGTAACTATTCGTCTGCAAAATAAGCCTCCACCTCCAAAGACTTTTTAAAAAATATATCATTATTATGAGGGAATTGGGAGTCAGAAGCACTGGAACATGTATAAAAAGTTAGGGGATTACTGGTCCCTCCAAGTCACAGAACCAATGGAGTAGACCCTACTTACACTGCAGGAATTCCTTCCGGGACCCTGGATTAGGCACAAACCACACCTAAACAAATGTTTTCACAGAGAGAGCCTTTATTAAGTGGGGTTGGAGGGGACAGTTAAAATGACTGTTTTCTGTCTCAGGCTGGAAAAAAAATAAAAAAAAAACGCAGCAACAAATGAAAAAAAATATTAAAACACATAAGTTCTCAATGCAATGGGTAAATTTTCCCTAACAGACAGAAATAGCTGTTTTTCTTCCCTTTAAACTACATCTAAGAGAGAAAAAAAATCTCTTGCAGAAAATAATGAGAAACACAACGGTACCCGGTAATTAAGTAGAAAAATTAATTCCTGGTCGATAAGGGAGGAGGCGGTGTACCTACTCAATATTGGTGGGTGTTTCTTTTCTTTTCTTTTCTTTTCTTTTTTTCCTGGCTACCAAAAATATTCCTTTGTAGGGACCTGCCTGAGAGCTGCGGATTAACAACCTCGCCCTCACTCATCGCCCCCACGTCGGCGAAGCTCCACGGCCTAAGAAGGTGTGACTTCAGATTCGGGGTAAGGATGGGGTGGGGGCGGAATGCGACGGTGTGTGAGGTGATTGTAACCAGAACGGCCTGGCCAGGCATCTCGTCGCTGTCCTGAGCGCCACTGGCGGTCAGCCGGCTCTGAGAGCCCGACCCGGCCTCAACTGCCCCAGGGCAGCCACTGCCCTCCCCTCTCGCTGCCGCCAGCCTGATGGAAGGGTTCGAGCCCCGGTGCCCCGTGCCCCGGTGCGTGCTCCCAGACAAGGCTTAGGCTCTGAGCGAGCGAGCGAAGGCCAGTGTTCATCCTGCCACCACCAGGTGAGTCCTCAGGTGGGTGAGGAGCCTTGAGGGAGCCTGGGTCAATTTGTCCCTTTCTTACCCACTCTGGCAATCAAAAGTCTGGTATTTCAGAGACACCCTAGAGTAGGGAGTGGGAGTGAGCGCAACACTAGGGATGATGCTCTCTTTGGTCCAGAGAAGGGGGTGCTAGTCTGTGCACCCTATTTAAAGTGATGTGTGCTCCTGTCCCGCCATGAAACTAGCGCGTTTATGGGGTGTCTCCTGTCGAGAGGGGTGCTATTGTGAGGACCTGCCTGCGGCGCATAGGACCTTATGCAGTGCATAAGAGTTTTACATTTTTACACCAGTGGGTTTGCGTTCCCAGTTTCCCCTCCTTATTACTGTGCTTTCCTGGGTGGATTGCCTAATGTCTCTGGTCCTAGCTTCCTCCGGGAAAAGAGGGATTCTCAGAGAAGATAGATCGTTGTAAGTTTGATGTGCTGAGGAATTTGTGTGAACATTATAAAATATAACCTTATTTCAGACGATAAACTATTTTTTTATGAGAACTTTGATGCCGTCTAAGGAGGGACTGAACAGGGTGCCTCCCTGGGAGGAGTCCCAGGTAGGTTCCGACCGGTGGGTGCACAGTCGGCTGCTGCTCTGAGCAGGTGCCCTGACGCTCGCTGGGGGGAAATCTTCGGGAGTGTGACAGGCAGTGTAGGCAGAAGTCACCAAAAGCTCCAGAGAGGCCTTTAATCGCCGCACCCCCTCCCAACCCTCTGATAGACCCCGCTGGTGAGTGGCCGCCGCTGGACTCTGCGCCTTAGCCTTGGTTCTGCTTTTTGCTGGACGCGTTAGGTCCCCGCACAGAGTTCACTAGGGGCAGAGGGACCCGGGAGCAGATGCGCAGACAGACAGACGCCGCGGAGCCGGACAGTCTGCGCCCGCAATCAAAGGGAACTTGCCTCTCCTGCCCTCTCACCCTACTCTGCTCGTGGGGAAGCCCCAGGCAGTTCTGACCAGTAGGACTAGGCTAGCCTTCTGGCTCAGTGGAACCCTCTTTCCTTTGCCTGCCCAAGACCCCTAGGTTGCTGCAAAATCACCTCAGTGCTTAGAATTTAAATCAACAACAAACAAAACCCCCAACATCCACCCGACGCAAGGGGCATCATTAGGGGCTGTTCCCTGGTCTCTGTCAAGGCCACCAGCCTTTTGTGCCTCAAAACAAACAAAAAACAACAAAAAAGTCTTTTCCAAAAGTTTGCAGAAAACCTGATAGGGTGCTTCCTCCTGTAATCCAAGGTTAATGCAGAAGGATCTCAAGTTTGAGGCTGGTCTGGAGTCCAAGATGAGACACAGTCGCCAAACAGAAGTCCAAAGGGAAACTGAGTCCCCAAGAGGCTCTGCCAAGGGCTCAAAGCAGAAGGGCAGTGAGAGACTCACTGTCCGGTGGGGGCCCTTTGCTCCTTCGGCCCATATTCCTGGTAACCCTCTTATGAGTCTAACCTGTGGCCCAAACTGGTTTTTGGAACCTTTGGAGTGTGGGACTGAAGTGCCGGACACAGCCAGAAGCACAGAATCTCCAGTGAGTGTCCAGGCTACTGGACCAGCTTGGGCCAGCAAAAGGGACAGTTTAACGTTTTGTTTCATTAGTGGGTTTCATGGAAACTCTGCACTTTGTTGACAAGAACAACCTAACCAAAAAAAAAAAAATTGAAGCTAGTGAAGCTTCTTGCAACAGACCACACACATGGTGTGCCTACAACCGCTACTTGGCGCAAAGATCATAGTGGCTTTGGGGGATCAAGTCCTAGCTTCATGTCTTTGAAGAGGCCCATCCATTGGCGCGTGTGAACACACACACACACAGACACACAGACACACACACACACACACACATGCATCAGGAGTCCCACAAGGGCACCCTTAGCAAATCTTGACTTAGTCCTCCAACCTTTGCCTTGACTCTTGGCCCTACCAAGTGTAGCCAGGAGAAAAGTTCAAGCCCTAGCAGAAGGAATCTTTTACAGCACCCCCTCCAACCCAGCCCTCTGAGCCACTGTGCTTCTTCCTTTCTGTGGCTCGCTCCCACCCCCACCTTTCCAAGGTCAGCTATAAAAATAAACTATTTTTCCTTGATAGTAAATCTCTGTGAGGTGCCTTACTTTAAAGACCCCTCCCGGGGTGGGGGGGGGGACACTGCGCCCAGTGCAAGAGAGCAGGGAGATTAATCTGGGAGCAGGATTTATGTGGCTAAGGCACCCTCAAACAATTGCAGTCCAGAAGTGAAATGAGTTTGGGGAGGCATGGGGGAGGGGAAGGGACCGGGGAACCGCAAACACTTTTGTGTCGCTAAACAATGTGGAAACTCTTAAAGACCCTTCTCCACAAACTCTTGCAGCCTGGCGCTTCCCTGTCAACCTTCGGGGGAAAGGAAGAGAGATGTATTAACTGAAGACAGGATCTAAAATTACTTAGGGGTTTTAAACAGGCAGGCAGTGAGGGGTGGAGGGTGTAGATAAACTGTCCCTGATTCCTCCTGGTGTATTGTTTCTAAGATATTTTACCCTCACCCCAAGTTCTTTCCCTGTATACCCCTTCTTTTCTCTCCCTATTTGTTACGATGCTGCTGCTGCGGCAATGGCCAAAGACTGGGGGGAACCAGACACCAGTCCTCTAAGATCCAAGTTTGCAGCCTAACCAAGAGCAACTGTCTTTTGCTATTGTCACCAAGGTACAGTGGCTGTCTGACATCATTTCTGGCCTTTCTGTTGTTTTTTCTTTTCTTCTTCTTCTTCTTCTTCTTCTTCTTCTTCTTCTTCTTCTTCTTCTTCTTCTTCTTCTTCTTCTTCTTCTTCTTCTTCATCTCTCACCTGGGTTCTTAGTGGCACTAGAAATTCCAGCCTTCGCACTGTGGTCTTGAGCAAGATTACAGGCAAGTCCATTTTCCCCTGCCCCTAGAGTAAGTTGGGTGGGCATGGATGTCCCAGTGGGTGCCTAGCCCCAGCCTAGGTGTAAATGTCCCTATTAGTCTAGCTGGCCGAAAGTTTGGCTTCAGAAGTCTGACAAGGGGAGAGGAGGGAGGAGTAAGGCGGGAGGACTAAGGTGGCCTCTCCCAGGTGTTGGCAGGACATTGGCAGAAAGGGAGTTTGATGAAATTGGGGCCTTTGCATGCAGCTTGCATCCTGCCTCATAGCAGCTCCGACAGGGCAGTCACATTCCTCCAATCCCAACATGCACTGAGAGTGCAGTTCCCAAGCCATGTCTTTAAAGCTCAGGTCCAAAGACAGGTCAGGACCCTAAAGGTTTTTTGACACGTCTGATTTCTTCTTAGGTTTGGGACTGAGTTGGGACATCCTGGTAGTTAACAAAAGACTGGCCTGATAGACAAGGGAATTGTGTATGATACGGTTAAGATTGAAGCCTCATTCAAGACTCATTCTTTGGTTGTATAGTTTCAAGTCCTGCCAGGGCCCTGCACTCAGCAGTGACTGGGACAGTTCTCTGCTCCTGGGAGTCACTGGGATTGGTAGGAGAGGCCCTCTTCTGTGCCTGATTCTTGATTCCTGACTTCGAAGTTCCTTAACACGTCTGTAGTCGCAGCTGCAGGCTGGCTCTTGTCCCCAGGAGTCACACAAACTGCTTTGGGAAGAAAAGGAAAAAAAAAAAAAAAAAAAAAAAAAAAAAAAAAAAAAAAGACGAGCCCAAGCCATGGGATGGGGGCGGGGAGCTCTGTGGCCAGTCTCTCAGCTTCGCCAAGGCTGCTGTCGCCATCGCGGGGAGGGAGCTCAGTAAAACATTTCCGAACGTGTCTGGGCCTGACTCCGGAGTGTGAGGCAATCCCTGCGGCCCACGCTGCGGGCGGACCCCTTGAAGAAGTGGGCCGCCTTCATCAGCGCCACTTACGTCACCTTGAAGGGTGCACACCGCCCTATTTGCGCTCCCCCAAATCCTCCCCTCTACCGTGGGGACCCCGCTGAGTCCCCAGAGATTTGTTTCTGGGGGCTTGGTTGAGACAAGGGACCACCTCGGTGCACCCTGCCCAGTGCCCAGTTGAAATTCCACCCTCAACCCGCCGCAATTTGAATTAAAACAAAGGGGGGGGGGAAAGCAGTAGACGTCAACTCCTTTAGAATGGCGCGAACTGGCCTCAAGAACAGAACACTCCTCCCTCAGGTGTTGAACTTTCTTGAATTCCTTGTCCGAATCAGTCAGTTATCTAGGAAGTAATTAGAGAACATTCTAAATATTCTGCATTTGCCCCCAAGTCAAAAACTGCTCTTATGGAGGCCCCGGTCTAGATTCTGTTCTGGGTTTTATTTTATTTTTTATTTTATTATTTTATTTTCCTTTAAGATTCCAAAAGTCCCACTGTCTCTCTTGAAATTTCCAATTACTTTTAGTTCCTCGCCTCCTCTATATTTCCATCCTGAAATATAGAGGGCTGGGAAGAGAGGGAGAGGCATGGATGGCTAGCCTAGGGGTGACCAGCGTGAAGGTGGTTGGTTACTCTGTAGAACTCGGGGTGCCTTGGTGGCCTGGGGTAGAGACTCGAAGATCACCTGCTGAGAGTTTCCCCAATGGAAGGGCCCATGGAGGCCCTGGTGACACCCCTAGGGACGTGGAATCATGGCAAGAGCTGGAACCTCCCAGAGCTCATCCGGAAACTAAGGAGTTTCCTCCAGCTCCTCCAGGTGTCCATTAACGATGGGGTGAAGAACCTTCCTGGGCTCTGCCTTTGCCCGTCCATTAATGACGAGTGTAAAGCGTACTTTTTTATCTGGAAAGGCAACAGCAACAACAGCAAAAAAGATTAAAAGAAAAAAAAAATGAAAAGCAAGTCCCTTCCCCTCAAACTTAGCCATTGTAAGTACCCCAAACCAAACTCTAGAAACCTAATAGGAACTGAAAAGGCACAGTTGGGATGATTTTGTTCCCTCTTCCAATGTATGATAAGACTGCGTGCTCTTACCTCCAGGGATACAATTTGTAACTGTTTTATGGGGGGAGGGTGTATTATTATATCAGTGGTTTTCTCGTGGACCTTTGAATCTGTGGCAGGCTTGCGATGCAGACACAAGGTAGATTTGTTTGGGGAGTTTGCCCCACGATTTGGATACATGGAAAGAAAATCTTCAAGCATCCTGGATAGAAGAGAATAACAATAAGCACACAGGGCTGGACCCTGGTTCTTCCCTGGGCTCAGTATTTGCCAGCATAAACCTCTGAGAGCAACAGTGATCCCCTCCCCCCATCACCCTTCTGCTGCTGGAGAGGAGAGGGGAGCTGAAGAAGGGTCCTGATGGTCACCCTGAGTGTACCACTCTTTGCCCCCTCTAAGGGAACACAAAGATGGCAGAAGGTCAGGAGAGATGAAGGTCCTAGCCTGGGCCCTGTTATCCACAGGCCCAGTTACAAATGCTCCAGTTATGTTTGAGTCCCTCCCCCCTTGAGAAAGGCGCTTTAGGGCTTTATTGCCCCTGAAGGATGCTCCTATATTCCCAAAGCTGAGTCCCTTACCTAGGTAGGACCTGTTGTCCAGCTATGGACCCCACCCTCACCACCTTGAACTTACTAACTAGTCAGATGGCGGCTCTGGAGTATGAATGTCGGATCTGAATCCTCCTCTTGCTGAGTGACTTAGGACAAACAGTTTAACCTTTCTGAACTTGGTTCCTATATAGTGAAGATGGCAGGGTTTTTTTGTTTTTGTTTTTTTTGTTTTTTTGTTTTTTTTTTTTAGAAGGGGTGGGGTCAGGGGCAGGAGCAAAGAAGGTTAGAAACTAGTTGTGTCTTTTTCCTTAGAGCTGTCCAGGCTGAGATCTCAGCCAAAGAGTTGTAGAACGCAGGCTGACTCTCTCCCCTCAGCCAAATGGTGAGAATGTAATAAAATAAATATAGATTGCAAGGCTATTCCAGAAACTGCGGTGTGTGGTACAGGATATCTTCCTCTCTGGGTTGCGTGGGTGGATGATTGCCTTTTATTCCTAGGCTAGTCTCCAGGCTCTGAGTTCCAATCCGAGCTCTACCCCCACCTCGCCTTCTACCCTCCTAGGTGCACGGTGGAAGAAACAAATACTGTCGCTTGGTTTTGGGGTTTTTGTTTGTTTCTTTCTTTTTTTATGAGGGTTGAGGTAGACTAAGCGAGTGGGTTCGGGGCACATGGGCCAGGGAAATGCTATATCTTCCCAGCACGTCGTAACAAACACATAAGCACACCCTAACGCAACACACAAACCCTAAAGGAAGGTAAACGCGGTGCGTATAATACCTGATATTACGACGTGTTATATTGTATTATAATTCTGGGCACACGTGCGAGCGCTGAGAGAGACCTGCGGTAGCTAGGACACGTTTCTCCTCTGTAATGCCCTTGGAGGGACACGCAGTCTTGCGATCCCACTCTTCTCCAGCGCTTGGCTGGAGCTTCTCAGTTGGAGCTCCCCAACGGCCCGAACTTTCTGTTTCTCCGGAGGGCGGTGGCTCTGTTCCGGGTCTGTTAAAGCCATTGAGGGGAGGTATTTGGAGGCTCCGAGCACTGGAGATGACCACAGGGCAGTGAGACTTTAGAGCCGACGGGACACACAAGAGAATGTGCATCTTGTGAGAATAAGCAACTTAGCACGGATGGCTGTCGCTGTGGCACCCAAAAAGAGCTGATCTTACCCAAGAAGAAGAGGGTGAAGGCAGAAGATGGGGACCTAAAAACAACACTCTCACACCCTTTGCTTTCGGTTCCGGTTCCGCGCCGAGGAACAGGGATGATGCCTCCCGTCCGGGAAGCGCACGAAGGCTTTGTTTGCACTGGCTGAGGCAGCGCTGCAGGGACGCACAGAAACAGGCCGCGGATAAACGATTCCGTAGCAATTTTAAACACGTTCACTCGATTGATAGCAGCCAGGGAGGGAGACGCGTACCGCACCGGGTTCATTGCACACTGCAGGCAAGTTGCACCGAAAGTCTTGCACACCGTGGCTCTCACAAACCCGGAGTTGGAGGCAGGCACGTGTGTACGAGATCATTCGCACCCCGCCAATCACCGCTGGCGAGTTATTTGTACTTTTCGAACCGTGGATAATTCACACGTGATTGTCTCCGGGCAGAGAGTCACGTTTGCACGCACACAAGGATTCGCACCGGTCTCGTCAATTTTCTATGAGAAACGCGGTAAAGGCGTACACGCCGTTATTGCGCCTACACAACCCACTCGCGCACAACCCACTCGCGCAGACATTGTGTGTGAAAAGCGTGGGTCTCTACTCGGGAGCGTTCTTTAATTTAAAAGAAAAAAACTTTGTTCGCTTTTGCTTTTTTCTGATGGTAGAGATTGGGATGTTTCTGTTTCTTTCTCTTGCACACACACACACACACACACACACACACACACACACACACAAGTCTTTCTTGCTGGAAAAGGTAACAGGGCCCAAGGCTAGGAGAATGTAGTGTTTTGAGCCCTGGGTGTGCTCAGAGCCCAACGCGCCCGCGGATTTTCCGCAGCGGCGCAGCATCCTGGCTTCCCCGGACTCAGGAGCCAGTTGGTTCTCTGAGGAACTGGGAGGACTAAGAGGGCAGGAGGACTGTGTTGGTTTCTTCTTATTCTTGGCGGCTTTCCACACAGTTATTTGTAGCAGAAAGGGAGCTTCGGGAGACCCGGTGCCTCAGGGGATAAGGTAGGGGGTCTCTCTGCCAGGCCCCACGGGTTTTATGGTCTCGGACCTCGGAGGGCCGAATCACAGGCAGAATAAAAAAATGTGTAAATTATAGATTTGCCTTATAAAAAGCAAACCCTAAGTCCGGCGGCTAGAGAAATGACGTGTGTTGGTGTGTGTGTGTGGGGGGGTGCTGTTTCGGACAGATTCAGCCACGAGTCGGTAGACAAGCCGCTTGTTCCCGGGGCTTGGGAAGCCTCGGAGCTCCGGTGCAGAAAAGGACAGGCCTGGGGCACCGTCCCTATGCTGGTGGACTGGAGACCAGATAAAAAGAGAAGCAAGCCGAGCGCGTCGGCCTAGGACGAACAATGACGCCGGGACCCTTGGCCTCCAGCTGCAGCCGGCCTTTTAGCTCCAGGCTGACTAATTAAGTTTAATCGAAAATATTGTTTATAAGGATAGCCGGGAGCAAAACGGTGTTTAAGAGGTCGGGTTGCGAGCCTCCGATGCGGGGGTTCCCTGGGAAGAAAGCTGGTCAGAATGCTTTTCTGAATTCATTTCTCCTTAGCCTTTTGTGAGCCTCTGATTTTCTTCTTTTTCCTTTTCCTTCTCTGTCCCTCGGCCGGTCCCCCACCTCCGTTTTCTTTCTTACCTCCTTTCTTCCCCATCCTTCTCTCCCTTTTTGCTCTTTCTCTTTCTGCTTTATGCTCATTTTTACTTCTTCCACATTTAATTTCAAACATAATTTAAATTTCTCTAGTACTGGGGACTGAACCCGAGGCCCCACAAAGGCCAGGCATTTCTGTACTCCTGAACAGCCTCCCAGCTGGTTTTCTCTCTTTTTTTTTTTCTTCCTTGGTTGTAGTTCAAACACACTTCCTCTGCAGAGCCCTTCCTTACCTCCCGCAGAATGCCATACTCCCCGTTTCCTTGTCCCCCCCCCCCCGCCCCTGACGCTTCCTTTTTCTATAGTACTGTCTCGTCTCCACTTTCTGGTCCAGAATTGGCTGATGCTGAGCTTAAACTTTCTTGATTGTGGCAAGCTGGACTGGAAACAGATCTCATCGGTCTGAGGAAAACTGAAAGAGGAGACGTCTTTGACAACTCTGTCAAGGGATCATGCTCTGGGTTACCGCCATTCTCCCCTGGACAGGATGTCCAGGGGAGGGCTGGGGGCAAAAGATGACTAAGCGTCCCTGCTTTTCACGGTCAACAGGGCAGCCGGGGAAGCAGCCCACTATCAGCTTCAGCCCACCCCAGGCCTTATCACCTGTGTGCACAGCAACATCCTTCAATATCAGCTATGTGCTTGAGTTCCACATTTGAGTGAGCACAGTTTCAAGGCCAGCAAACCACTCAGGACTAGGCTCCTTCTGAGACCACCTAGTATCCCTTTCTGGATGACAGATCTCTCTCTCTATTTTTTTCGCCTTTGAGCCTGGGGTCTCCCCTTCTCAACAGCCGGTCATCAATTGTCATATTTATTAGGCAAATACAAACCCATAAATACCCACGAATGAAAAGCTCCGTGATCCGTATTGCGCTGCTCAGAGTCGCCGACATTCATCTTACTTTAAATTTTGACAAAGAATGTGGAAATGCCATAACTATTGGCCTTTCCCCTAAGTGATGAGAATATTAGCATTTGACCACCTTGCCCCCAGGAGTAGCCTCCGCCCTGTGCACTATTCCCAACCTTCTCTTTAACCAGAGCCCGCTTCTTCCCAGGACTCTGGTCAGGGACAGCAATTCAGGTTGCACTGGAAGAGAAATGTAGGCATATCTGAGCCAGGGTGACCCCTGAAACACCCGTATTCCTTGTCTGAAGTGCAGAAGCTTCCTGAGGACCGGGGGCACCTGGTGCTCCTGTTTGTGACCATCCAGGGGTGATTTAAGGAGAGAATTCTTGGTAGCAACCCAACAGCTGGTTTTCAGGCTTCCTGGAAAGGACCATAACCACAAGCTCGCCATTCCTGCCTTGGCCCAGAGGTCAGCTTTTTGAAGTATGGCCCCAGTAAGAATATTGGCCTATAAGATATTTGAATTTCACACACAGCGCTGTTGAGGGTGGAGAGGGCAGGCAGTTCTAGGTGAAGGTTGCTGCCATTAGTGGGGCGCAGTAGGGTCCAACCATCCAGAGGACGCCTGCAGGAGCCTCCTGAGTCTCCCGCCTAATCCGAGGTGTTTATCCTGCAGCGGCCTCTCATTTGCAGAGGACTCCTCCGCTGAGACTGTTCCACAGGGCACTCCTGTGACCCAGCAAGTCTGGAAACATCTCGCTGGCTGGCGACTGATGGAAGGCTAAGCTAGTTATGTAAAGTAGGCAGTGTATTATTATTATTATTATTATTCAGATGGGACAACATCTAGGAACTATATCTTCCAGTCCAGCCAAGGACATGGTTGCAAAGAGTAAAGAAGATTGGATCGAAAGCAAGGGCAGAACGATTTTGGATAGAATGAAGCAGTGAGTGGTGTGTGTGTGTGTGTGTGTATGTGTGTGTGTGTGTGTGTGTGTGTGTGTGTGAGAGAGAGAGAGAGAGAGAGAGAGAGAGAGAGAGAGAGAGAGAGAGACCTCCAAGAAGGAAGGTATTTGAGACACACACAACCACCACCACGATCACCTCTAAATGGTCTGGAAGGGAATTTTCATTTGTGGAGGGTTGCTTGTTTGTTTCATGCTTGTCTTCCCTGCATTGTAAATAATTGCAAATGATTCTTTGTTTTCAAAAAAAAAAAAAAAAAGAAGAAGAAACAGTTTCTGTCCTCTTGACCTATCCTCAGCCTCCCTGTATCTCCACTTTCTGTGCTTTTTCCTCTCCATTTCAAAATAGTACTCTCGGACTCAGGAGCACTCAACACATGCCTGGACTGTGTCAATCTCTTTAAAGGCAACTCATT
The DNA here is from genome assembly GCF_014885135.2 of Alexandromys fortis. Lineage (NCBI taxonomy): Eukaryota > Metazoa > Chordata > Mammalia > Rodentia > Cricetidae > Alexandromys > Alexandromys fortis. The sequence goes on along the minus strand of NW_026067985.1, from coordinate 1,035,284 downwards.
TATCCTCGTATGAATATCGGCAAGAGAGAAGTCCTTAGCCCCATTGTACAGGTGTGCACACAGAGGCCCTTTGAGCGGCAGGTCTCAAGATGTTTTTTTAAGCTCAAACGAGCTATTTAAACCAAACAATTGCAAACAAAGCCCTCCTACAGCAGCACCCTCCTGGCTTGCTTCTTTCCTGACGACTCCTCCAACTCCTCAGACAGCCATTAATCTCCACCCTATCTCCAATCACTTACAACTGAACGGATGAAAATAAAATTCGGGAAAGAGAGCAGCCAAGCCCAGACCGATCTGGGCCAACGGCTCCCCTTGAAAGTCAAAGGCAAAAGGCGCCCGAGAGACACAGTGGATTGAAAGGTGGGCTTCATGAAGCCGGCTAAATCGGACATGCCTGTCTGTCCCTCAACTGCTCACAAGAAACCCTTCTGTGGACCCCACAGGTCCCCAGTCCTGTCCCTTTCTCTGGCTTCTCCAGCAGTTCCCATAAATCCTGGCAGGTCTTCCGCACCGGAGCCGGCGCTAAACCATGATGGGGTGAGAGAGTTGGGCTTTGGAAAACTTGTCGCTTAAGATCCGGATGTGCGGCCAAGATTCCTGCAGAGAACCCAGAGGCGCGGGCTTGCAGCTCCTGCCGCCGAATTTCCTCTTATCTAAAGATTTTGCTTCTGCAGGTGACGTCCTCAAACTTCAAATGCATTCCTTTGCAGCCACAGCAACACCAAGGATGACACTAGCCATCCATTTTTTCTTCTTTATTTCCTTCTTTTTTTTTCTTTTTGTAGAGGAAAGTGAGCAGGTAGCCCAAGGCACTGAGTATCCAGAGTGTTCAGTGTGCCTTAGTTTCTTATTTCTATATCACAAAATTAAATACTATTTTATAAAACTCTTCTTGATGAATCCATCTCCACCCCAGCTCCTTACTCCCGGTTTCCAGTTTCCTTCTCCCAGGATCGTTTCCTTGATAGCTCCTTTGGGGTGCATTTTCCAGATCTAATAGGGCTAACCTCATCTTCTTTGAATCCCGAGCCTTCCGATTCATTGTGTGGTTGTAGCTTTACTGCGTGAGTATTAAGGGCTTGCACCATCACCACCATCACTCTGGTCCTTAGTTCGGTGATCTTAAGTGAGGTCTTCAACCTTGGTTTTCTTATCTGTAAAATGGGATTCCCCCCCCCCCCCGTAACTGCTTTGAAGGTTTTCTTTGAAGACTGAATATTGTAAAGGAGGTGCTAAGCAGCGAGGGTTTTATATAGCCCAGAGAAGACACCCATGATCCTCAGGTGCTCTGATTTTAAGGAGGGATCCTCTAGTCTCCGTCTGCTGCTTCTCTGACTCCCTGATATGATGTGGGTACCAGTGTTATTGGAAACTTTAAAAAAAGCAGGCTTCCTGCATCACCAGAGACGTCTCAGAATGTGTGATGCTGGAAACCTGGTAGGATGCTGCTCTCTCATCCTGCTACAGCGTGGTGGAGTGGCACAGGGCTCGCTGTACCGCTGTACCGTAACCCCCAAATTCCTGCTAGCGCCCCATACTGAGTCTGTTTGTACGTGCCACCTGGGAGGCTAGAATGAGTACCTGAACTTGGCCATCTTGTACGTGGATAGACTTCAGCAGGCTCAGTGGTGGAGGGTAGCCACTGACTCCAGTTCTAGGGGATCCAACACCTCCTTCTCATTTCTCCACTCATACATTAAAAATAAAAATACAAATAAATATTTTACTTTTTCTTTAAAACAAAGAAGTTTGTGTTAAGTTTGAGAATCTGTGTGGTCACATTTAAAAAGTCAATGCTATCTGGGTGGTGGTGGTGATGCATGCTTTTAATCCCAGCATTTCAGAAGGAGAGGCAGAGGATCTCTGTGAGTTCGAGGCCAGCCTGGTCTACATAATACATTCCAGGACAGCCAGGGCTGCACAAAAAAACCCTGTCTTGAAAAACAAAGCAAAACAAAAGTGGATGCTATTCTTCTGCAAATGTAATGTTTCCCTGTGAACTATAATCGGTCGACTTTTGAAATGAGTATATGGACATAGAAGTGTATTCCCAGGGTGCATGAGGGGTGGGGAACAGGGGTGGGGGGCTAGAGAGATGACTCAGCATTTAAAGGCACTGTCTGCTCTTCAGAGGGGGCGAGGGTGAATGGGTTCACATGCAAGCAAAACCCCAGTACATAAAATAAGAATAAATAAATACAGTACATACACTTTCCTAGCACTGTGTACTTAACACAGTTCCTGACATTGTGTAAAACAAAGTGAGGATACTGGTCCACCCTCCCTATTTCTGGGAGGGGGTGAGAGGCCTCCCCAAATTCTTCTGTGGTCCGGTTGGTATGTTCCCCTCCTGACCCCCTGGGTCTGCAAGGTAAGGTGTGGTTCTTCCCTCCAGGCAGACTGAGCAAGCCACCACAGGGTTGGATAGCGCATAAAGCTCTTTTGTAGGTGGCCATTAGCAACTAAAATCACTCCCTCTCTCCTTGGGGAAAGAAGTGAAAAAATGGGGAGATCACAAATATGCCTCTCATGGGGACGTTAGTACAAACTCTGCAGACTCTTTTATTCACGCCTAAAAAGTGTTTAAATATGGAAAAGTACACAGATTCACACACCACACACCTAAGATCTCAAACCCAGAAAGGAGGGAAGAAAGGAAGGAAAGGAGGAAGGGGGGAAGGAGGGAGGGAAGGAAACACAAGTATGTTGAAATGTGTTTGCCTTGTGTTTTTGTCGTGTGTGTGTGTGTGTGTGTGTGTGTGTGTGTGTGTGTGAGAAGCAGCGCTCATGTGGAGGTCAGAGGACAGCTCCTGGAAGTTGGTTCTCTCCTACCACGGAGTTCCCGAGGATCTGAACTCAGGTCGTCAGCCTTGCTGGCAAGTGTCTTTACCCTCTGAGTCATCTCTCTAGCTCCAAGTCTGTTTTTTTTTTTTTTATAATAAAAAATACTATTAAGCAGAAGAAAGCAGCCCTGGGTCTCTCTCTGTATTGATAGATTCTTCAATGGTTTTCCTCTTTAAAACCAGTACAGATGGAGAATGAGGCAGAGAACGCCGTTGCTGCACTTCCTGCGTCCGTGGTCATCCTGTGTACAAGGATTTGCTTTGGAGCGTGCCTTTAGAATAGAATTGCTCTGCTGTGGGTGTGCGTATTTCAGGCTTGGCTGTATTTTCACTGAGCTTTTTGTTGTTGTTGTTTTAGAATTATATTTGCGAATTTGCGCGCGCGCGTGCGCGCGCGCGTGTGTGTGTGTGTGTGTGTGAAAGGACAGTTTACAGAAATCTGTTCTGTCTTTCTACCACGTGAGTTGCAGAGACTGAACTCTGGTTGTCAGGCTTGGTGGCAAGCACCCTGGCTGGCGGAGCCTTCTTCCAGGCTCCTTCACTGTGTTTTCAATACCAGCATTTACTGCCTGTGTTCCCTTGGGCAGCCCCCATCTCGCTGGGTCTAGGTGTTGTCCCCTGTAGAATGGGAGTGTATGGATTAAAGCTGGTGAGGACTGAAGCAGAGAGAGGGAGAGAGAGAGAGAGAGAGAGAGAGAGAGAGAGAGAGAGAGAGAGAGAGAGAGAGAGAGAGAGAAGAGATACCCTGAGCTGTTCTGTGGAATACTGAGAGAGGTCATTTCTGCTGGTGACAGTGTGAGCCAGCCCCAGCCCTGAAAACAAAACAACACTCCAGTCTTCTGTACTGAAATGAGCAATTTTTGGCTAGCATCTATTTCACAGACTACAAGCAAGCAATAGGCTCCTTCGCTACGTTCTATTAATACAATCCAGTCGGCTCAGAGGAGGCGAAAAGGAGAGATGTCTTCACCTGTAGGGCCGGTCTGTTCTGGATGATATGATGGATGGATGGCTACAGGCAGGTGCCTCAGAATTTCTGAATTTCCCAGGAAGTCTCAAGGAAAAAGTTCTGATAAGTTCTTGCCTTGCAAAAGTAGTCTGTTAGGAAGAAACATGCTTGTATGTGGATGGAGGTGAATGTCAGGGTGAGTTAAGTCTTCTTGAATTGCTAAAAAGAAAAGGCCATGGGACCAATGGCTGGTGGTAGGGCGCAGTGGTCAAGCATCTGCCCTGTGTGCACATAGGTTTGGGTTCCATCCCTAACACACACCCATGCATGCATGCGTACACGCATGCCCATGCACACACAGACACACAAATAAAATAAAATAAACAAGTAAAATGAAAATCTATTTTTAAGGTATTGCTTTCTGTATGTTGTTAAACTTTACCAGACATGCAGCCACTCTTTTCTTGCTGCAGATATACCCAAAGCAACTCAGAAGACTTTATCTTAACTTTGAAACCAGTTTATTTTAGACTGGGGCAGGGGGCAGACTCGACTGGTGTTAATGGGGCTTTATGCTTTGCTGTGCCAACTTCTGGGGGTGCGAAGCCCTAAAAATTGGAAGGCTTTGTTCTCATCCATAAACGGATGTGGGTCGTAGAAAGACAGGAATGAAGGACTGAAACACAACACAATTGGTTTGCAAGCAGCTGGCTCCGACCTCCAATGCAATTAGTTGTTTTCTGGATAATTTGCTCGATTGGCTTTGGTGTCCTTTCCTTAGTCCATTGGCCACTTCTGCCAAGATAATAAAACCCCAACTAGCTTGTTTAAATTTTCTTTAATCAGTTATCAGCTACATTCAGCTTCTTTTTATGTCAAAAATAGCTCTCTGGTAGCTCCAATCACGCCAACTGGCTTCTCTTCAAACTGGTTTGTCTGAGGCCGGGGCTGCACAGGAAATGCTCGGTCTTACTCCTCGATGGGACCCCATTGATGTCAGCTGGAGTTGGGCCATTTTCTTGGGCTATTAAAGCCCCCAGAATCCTTGCTGAAGACCTGATGAAAGATGCTGGCTGCTTTCGGTGGCAAAGGAATAATACAGCATGTACTGGGGGAAGGGAGAGGAGGGGAGTGAGACTCATTCCGCCCAGTGCTTCAAACCCTGCTTCCAGACAAGTCCTAAGGATATAATGGCCCGTTTGCATTTCCAGAGCTGTAGGGGCAGGGATGAGAGGGTGTGTGGAGGAGAAGAATGACAAAATAAGGGGTATGACAAAGGCAAGGGGAGGGGCAGGTGTTTCACCAACACTGGGCAGAAGTGTGACTTTGTCGTTGCTGTATTGTCTTTTATTTTTCTTTGTTTGGTTTTGGGGGGACAGAGTCTCTATGTAGTCAAGGCAGCAGTCAGATTTGAGATCTTCCTGCCTCAGCCTTCTGAGTGCTGGGATCACAGAGGGAGTACCACCACACAAGACTGTACGACTGACTTTTGGTGGAGACTAAATAATGTGGTAGGGGTTGGAGAGATGACTCGGTGGTTAAGAGAGCTTGCTGCTTTTGCAGGAGACCTGGGTTTGGTTCCCAGCACCTACATGGGATGGCTCATGCCTTCCTAGAATTCCAGTTGCAGGAGATCTGACGCCCTCTTCTGGCCTTCGAGGGCACCCACAAGCACGCGGGGCACACTCAGGCACACAGGCATATACAAATACAGTGTGAGATGTGTGGTGTCCAGGTGGCCGGATATGGTGTGGCAGCTTTCCTGAGCATCGCAGACATTTATATGTCAGACAATCCGTCTTTTTCAGACCTCAATTAGCGGTAAACTCTATGCATGATTTTTGCCATGTTTGTCCACTACTTAATCTTTTCATTGTTTGAAATGAGGCAGGGACTCATTCGGCCCAAGCAAACTTAGAACTTTCTGTGCAGCCTGGGTTAGCGTTGAACTTTCGCCTCTCCTTCCTAAGTTCTAAAGCGCTGGTGTTTCAGTTGGCACGCCTGTGTATCACGACAGCTACCCCTGGCTCTGTCTGATTTTTATTCAGTTTTCTGAAGATGAATGTCTACTTGGGACTCTTCTGAAGCCATTTTTCATTTGGCAGGTCACCTTTCTATACATACATGCATGCATACACACAAAGACATATTAATGTGTATAATATATATATATATATAATACATGTAAATGAAATAGATACAAGATAAATATACTGAGTGATAACATTTTCTTTTTTCTGATAAAGAGAATTTTTTATTGATTTTATTGAGCTCTACATTTTTCTCTGTTCCTCTCCCTGCTTCTCCTCTCCCCGTTCAACCCTCTCTCAAGGTCCCCATGCTCCCAATTTACTCAGGAGATCTTGTCTTTTTCTACTTCTTTTTCTACTGTAGATTAGATCCATGTATGTCTCTCTTAGGATCCTCATTGTTGTCTAGGTTCTCTGGAATTGTGATTTGTAAGCTTGTTTTCTTTGCTTTATGTTTAAAAAACCACTTATGAGTGAGTAGATATGATAACTGTCTTTCTGGGTCTGGGTTACTTCACTCAAAATGATGTTTTCTAGTTCTATCCATTTGCCTGAAAATTTCAAGATGTCTTTATTTTTTTCTGCTGTGTAGTACTCCATTGTGTAAATGTACCACATTTTCCTTATCCATTCTTCGGTCGATTGGCATTTAAGTTGTTTCAGGTTCTGCTATACTACTATGAACCTAGTTGAGCACATGTCCTTCAGGCACAATTAAGCATCCTTTGGATATATATCCAAAAGTGGTATTACTGGGTCTTGAGGAAGGTTGTTTCCTAATTTTCTGAGAAACCACCACACTGATATCCAAAGGGGCTGTACCAGCTTGCACTCCCACCAGCAATGCAGGAGTGTTCCTTTTACCCCACAACCTCTCCAGCATAAGTTGTCATCAGTGTTTTTGATCTTTGCCACTCTTACAGGTTGTAAGATGGAATCTCAGAGTTGGTTTGATTTGCATTTCTCTGATGACTAAGGATGTTGAACATTTCCTTAAGTGTCTTTCAGCCATTTTAGATTCCTCTGTTGAGAGTTCTCCATTTAGGTCTGTACCCCATTATGTTATTGGATTATGTGTTATTTTGATGACCAATTTCTTGAGTTCTTTGTATATTTTGGAGATCAGGCCTCTGTCTGATGTGGGGTTAGTGAAGATCTTTTCCCATTCTGTAGGCTGTCGTTTTGCCTTGTTGACCATGTCCTTTGCTTTACAGAAGCTTTTCAGTTTCAGGAAGTCCCATTTATTAATTGTTTCTCTCAGTGTCTGTGCTGCTGGGGTTATATTTAGGAAGTGATCTCCTGTGCCAATGCGTTCAAGTGTACTTCCCACTTTCTCTTTTGCTTGTTTGTTTGTTTTTTGTTTTTTGAGACAGGGTTTCTGTGGCTTTGGAGCCTGTCCTGGCACTAGCTCTTGTAGACCAGGCTGGTCTCAAACTCACAGAGATCTGCCTGCCTCTGCCTCCTGAGTGCTGGGATTAAAGGCGTGCGCCACCACCACCCAGCCCCACTTTCTCTTTTATAAGGTTCAGTGTGGCTGGCTCTATGTTGAGTTCTTTGATCCATTTGGACTTGAGTTTTGTGCATGGTGATAGATATGGATCTATTTTCATTCTTCTACATGTTGATATCCAGTTATGCCGGCACCATTTGATAACTTTTTTTTTAACGTTTCTCTGATTATAGCTGAAATCCTATGGGACACCTGAGGGTAATGGTTTAAGAACACAGGGCTGACTCTGACCTAACTGAAAGCTTGGTCTCCATAACAACCATGTGACTGTTGTCCAGGTAACCTCATTAACAAGTGTGAGCATCAACAAGTGTGGTGACAATTCTATGACTGAACTGTAAGAATTAAAAGAAGATTGGCCAAGCCAAGCTCTGCCCAGTGCTGGAAGGTAATGCATACTCTTGTACTGGGGGCAGGACTCAGCTCCAGGGCCCTGCCGAGAATGCCCCAGGGAGGGGCTGGGAGCATGGCTCAGGGTAAGCAAAGCCATGGCCTCTATCCCTAGTGTTTTTTAGTAACTAAATAAATAAGTGGATAAACAAATATCCAGGAACACGGGGAAGCATGTAGGGTGAGCGTCTCCAACAAACCCTAGCCCCCGCTCTTGGTGGTCAGCCTCATACACACAAGAGGTCAGTGTCTACTTAGACCTAAGTTTTAGACCGTGAAGGTGATGGCAGGGCCTGGGTAGAAGCAGCCCTGGGATCATCTTGGGTGAATTTGCAGAAAGTCTGACATCTGGGAATATGGAACAAACCTCCCACCCTCACTAAGCTTTCCCCCAGCCCCAATGAAGAAGTCATTTTTTCATAAAACAAAAACTGTTCTAGAGAGTTTCTGGCCCATGTTCATGGCCCAAGCTGCAGCGAATGCTGTCAGATGTCTCTAATGGGAAGCAAGCGCTCGCCTATGAATCTGTTCTCAGTCACTCTCTCTTGGAAAGTGTCACTATCCCCAGTGTCACCCGCCAGTGCCCACCCACACCTTTCATCCTGTCACTCCTGGGTGATTTATAAGGTTCAATGAACCCCAAGCACGCATCTCAGTGATCACTGCAGGCACGCTCTAGATGCAGCTTCCCACAGAGCTACGGATGCTGCTGGCAGCCTAGAGGAGATGGAGAGACTCCGTGCTCCCTCTTTAAGGGGATGGACGCTGTCCCCCACTACTGTGGAAACTTCACTTCTTAAAAGCCATGCAGCTGCCACTCTCCAAGAGAGGAGAGGAGTTTAGGGAGGTTGGGGAGACAGGCAACTTCAGAGCAGGAGAGCCTTGTCTTGTTTGGGTGGAATCATCGAGAGAATGGGGTCTTTGTACGCCTCCTTCCTGAAACAAGATAGTGCTCATTTGATATCACACAGGGCCATACTAGCAAGACTGCTGTGGTGTGCGGCTGCTTCATTCAGTCATTCAGCTCTTCCAACTCCAACTACAGCTGCAGCTGACCTACACTTTAAAAGGTCAACAAATGACATCTTGAAATTTGCAGGCAAATGGATGGATCAAGAAAGCATCATATTGAGTGAGGTAACCTGGACCCAGAAAAACAAATATAATATGTACTCACTCACAAGTGGCTTTTAGATATAGAGCAAAGAAAAAAAAATCAAACAGCCTACAACTCACAAGCCCAGAGAACCTAGACAACAATGAGGACCCTAAGAGAGACATAAATAGATCTAAACTACACGGGAAGTAGAAAAAGACAAGATTTCCTGAGTAAATTGGGAGCATGGGGACCATAGGAGAGGGTAGAAGAGGTGAGGGAGGAAGGGAGAGGAGTGGAGAAAATTATATAGTTCAATAAAAACAATATTTTTTTTTAAAAAAAGATCGCCATATTGTGGCTGGGTGAGTACCTGCCTAGTATGAACAACACCCTGGCTTTGATCCCCAGGGAAATATAAACTGGAGTTGGTGGGACGTGCCTGCAATTCTAATATTGGAGAGGCAGAGGCAAGAGGATCAGGAGTTCAAGGTCATTCTTGGTGACTTAGTGAGTTCAAGGTCATCCCAGATTACTAAAAAACTTACCTGGATAAGGAGAAAAGGGGAGAGAAAGTGGGGGGAGATGGAGAGGGAGATAGAGAGAGAACCATAAGATGATTTAGTGGGTAAAAGTCATGGCCTTAATACCTCACTGCCTGAGCTCAACTCTAAGAGCCAACATGGGAGAAGGCGAGAATGGTCTCCTAAGGGCTGTCCTCTGGCCTCCATATGCTCACTGAGGCACAAGGACACACACACAAACATACAACACACACGCAATACCAGTAAAATGAACTTTGCGAAAGGAAAGAAGGAAGAAAGAAAGGGAGGGAAAGAGAGAGGAAGGAAGGAAGGAAGGAAGGAAGGAAGGAAGGAAGGAAGGAAGGGAGAGAGGAGAGAGAGGAAGGAAGGAAAAAAGTTGGTTTAAAGAGGAGGATTTTGTCAAGGCATGGAATGGAGGATTCTTAGAGTGTGCTGGTTTCAGACACATTTAGAATCAAAGAACCTTAAGAATGCTGCTAGAAGCCGGGTGGTGCAGGCGCACACCTTTAATCCCAGCACTCAGGAGGCAGAGACAGGTGGATCTCTGTGAGTTCGAGGCCAGCCTGGTCTATAAGAGCTAGTTTCAGGACAGGAACCAAAAGCTACAGAGAAACCCTGTCTCGAAAATAAAAATAAAATAAAAGATGCTGCTAGATCTTTTGGTACCATTCATGCGTTATATAATGTTAACACGGAGGCCACTGCAGTGGCCCAGTGAGCAAAGGTGTTTGCTGTCTGAAGACTCAAGCCTGACAACTTACTTAATTCACTTAAAAATAGAAGGCGGGAGCCAGGTATGGTGGTGCACACCTTTAATCCCAGTACTGCAGCCAGACCTCTCTGAGTTTGAGGCCAGTCTGGTTTACAGAGTGAGTTCCAGGACATCCAGGACTATATAGAGAAATTCTGTCTCGAAAAACCAAAGGGGGAAAAAAAAAGGAAGCCAAGAACTGACTGTACACAGCTGTTTTCTGACCCACATAGAGACACTGTGGAACTTATTCCCTCTCCTCCACATTATATGAACACAGTAACAACAAATGAAAATTGTGTGTGTGTATTACATAGTATTTATATACAATGCATATAATTTTTCCAAACTTATTTTTATTTATGTGTTTCTATGTATGAGTATATACATGTGATTGTAATGCCAACAGAGGCCAACAGAGGGCGTTGGATGTCTGGAGTTGGAGCTAGAGATAAGGTTGTGAGCTGCCATAAGGATACTGAGAATCTAACCTGGGATCTCTGGAAGAGCATCCAGTGCTCTTAATGGCTGATCAGTTCTCCAGCCCCACACACAGGTTTTCACTAACCATGTAAATTAAAGACATTGTTTCTTTTTTCTCTAAAGATAGGAGCTGGTGTTTACTGAGAACTAGGGTGGCATCTTCCAGAATCCCAGCACAGCCACCTGCTCAGACATCTTCCCATCTCCTGTCTTTCTCACCTATGGCTCTGTATCTGTCTAGCTGGCCTTCCACTCTGGTAGAGGATGGTCTCCTTACTTTGGTCTCCTTGGCTTTGGTAATTTGGAAGCATACAATTTAACTATGTAGAGACTGAGTTTGTATGATGTGTCTATATGAGGTCTTATTTATCTAGTTATTTGTTACTTATTATTTATCGAGGCAGGGCCACCTTATAAACCCACCCCACTCTGGCCTTGGATCCACGTGGTCCTCCTGCCTCCGCCTCCTCAGGGCTGGGTTTGCAAATGTTCACTTCCACATCTGCCTTTCTCTGATGTGTCTTGGGGTCACGTATTTAATCTTCCGGGAGGTACCAGCTTTCTCACTGGTACCTATTATGGGCTCCACTCCAAGCCCCTTGGCTTCTAGAAACTGGCATCCCACATGACATGTTCCCATGGGGCTCACTAGCAGCACCTTCACAGGAGCTGGGTTCTCAAGGTCATGAGACCCGAGTTTGCAGGGTCCACTTCAGTTCTTTCCAACAAGGTGTGTTTCCACAAGTCTGCTTCCAGGTTTGAGTCACCTGGAAGGACACATTCAGGAAAGCAGCCCTTCCTGCAGAAACTGAGATAGGCCAGGCTTCCCCCATCTCTTTATGCTCAGCCCAGTGTGCCCTGTGTTCCATAGTGAGACTGAGCTGAAGACATTTCCTGCACCTGACCTTTGGCTCACAAGTGCCCTCAGTCTCGCCTAGTGGTGGCGTTCTGAAGCCATTCTTTATCAAACTGAGAGCACACTGCTCTTCCAGAGGACCACATCAGGTGGCTCCAGGGGATTTGATGCCTCTGGTCTCCGAGAGCACCTGTACTCTTATGCACAGACACGTAGATGCACACACAAATAAAAAATAATGAAAACAAAACCTAAAAAAGTTATGAAGCCAGTTTAATTTGCTGAGCCGCCAGCATTTCCACCCATGGATGGGAGATCATGGCAGGGTGATAGGAATTTGGTAAAATGCCTGCTGAAGCCCCTGTCAAGTATGCATCTCAAGTATGCATTTGTACATATACACATACATGTGCACACATATGCATATTCTTTTGTTTTTTCAAGACAGAGTTTCTCCACTCTATGTTACTCATGACCACTATTTCCCCTGACTTTATTTAATTTTATGTTAGATAATGTGTGTGTGTGTGTGCGTGCGTGTGTGTGTGTGTGTGTGTGTGTGTGTGTGTGTGGAGAGAGAGAGAGAGCGCCTTGTCTGGACCCTCTCGCTAATGATTGAATAGCATCACTGCCCAAATTCTTTCATTTGGAATGTGACCTCATGGGGGAATAGGGGCTTTATAGAGGTATTAAACTGAAATGAAGTCATTAGAATGGACCCTACACCACCACCCCTGTTTGACTGGAACTCTTATAAGAAAGGAAGTGTTCATGTAGGTACGTGGGAGATTGCCGCAGCGATGTAGGCATCTGCCAACCAAGGGATGCCAAGAGTGCCCATCACTGCCAGGTAGAGGGAAGGGCAGCTCTCAGGCTCACACAGAGCACTGACCAGTGAATGACTGAATGTCAGAGTCTGCCTTTAGTGGAGGTAGGAGAATACATTTTTCTCATTTAAGCCACTCAGCCACACCAGCCCCAGGAATCGATACAGCCCTGAAGGAGAGACAGGGGCTGGGGAGGGTTGCTCAGCGTGGGTAATCACCCACAGATATGAGAGTTTGGGGTGGTTTATTCCAAATCTACTCTACCTAGCAAATCACAGGGGAGGGCTGGTGGGATCAAGTCTGCTCCCCTTCGGAAGAGCAGTCTGAGCTCTTAATCATGAAACCATTGACTGTTTCTGATGCTTTTGATATCCTTAGAGATTCAAGATAAGGCCTGAAGTTTTGCAACAGGAAGTAAAGACTTCTTTCCCAGCTTGGGATGTGGGGCTAGTGAGGGCTGGATTCTGCTCAAGGCCTTGTATCAGCTATCTTTGATGTAATGATGCCCAGTAACAAATAGTCATCATCTGAGGCTTAGTTTCGCTTGTGAGTCTGTGGACCTGACAGATGGGTCTGACCACCGGCATTCACCCAGGTGTGTACGGCAAGCCGCCAGGCAGGAACAATGAACCTTTGCCAACATTAGCTGGGGTTTCGTGGAGGATGGGGGAGGGTCATCCACTCCACGCACTCATAGCCCACGTGGTTTCCTTCATGCCTCCTGAAAGAGGAGTAATCAGGAGTAATCAGAAGAGGCAAAGGAAGATTAGCAGGAACTAGCCTCGGTAATGCTGGATCCCAGGACTGAAGGTCGGAGGGCCATCTTGCCTGTGGCTTGTCTATTTGTTTTTAAGAGAGATTTCAGATCTTAGCCCAGGCTATCTGAGAATTCACTATGTAGCCTGGGCTAGCCTCAAACTCATGGTAATCCTTTTTGCCTCAGCAAAAAGTGCTGGAATGGCCGGTGAGTCACTCTCATCTTATCTTTTACCTTCTTTTATCCTCCATCCCCCTGTCCCCATCCTCCCCTCCCTTCTTAAACGCTGTAGACTGGAAACCTAGGGCTTCCACCATGCTAGGCAAGCCCTGTATACCGAGGTTGCACCAGGGAGTCCGCCAGGGCGTTTGATAGTCTAGGATTTGGGAGACAAATCCACAGCTCCTGCCTCCAAAGGGCTGTCCCCATAGGATGAGGGCCTGAGAGCCAGCGGTTACTTTAGGCTGCTAAGTGCCGATTGGAGATATGGGCAAAGGCTGTAGTGGCCTAGGGCAGTGGGGCCCCAGATAATGAAGTAGCCAAGAACCAGCCACCCCCTGCCCCCACCTCGGAGCTGGGGCCAGGGTGTCTGGGGCCATGAGCATCTCTGATCTCCTCCTTCTGCTGCCCTTCATTAGAAATCTGTGTCAGAGGACCCTCAACTTCTCCGTGCAGATTTTAATAAGTGGAACTCGCTTCGTCCCCAGGCAGGGGACCAGCCACACACTAGCCTGCAGAGCCCCCCCCCCCCGCCCACCGCACCTCTTCTTCTCTCTGAGGTCCTGAGATCTTTGACAACACTTTTTCACAAGCCCTGCTGATGCCCAGGTCATGTGTTTTACACACATGTGGTCACCTCATCTTTTTTCTTCTTTCAAGACAGCCCACTGGGCTGCACAGAGTGAGAAACCGAGGCCAAGAGAAATGAAACACATTCGCTGGCTATGCACAGTGCCACCGCTATGTCCAAGAGCTTTGCTCTGAAGCCTGGCTTCCTCTTTACAAATTTCCCACACCGGCCATCTCTCCCCATTCCTGGGCCCAGTGTGGTTTAGAGAGGAATAGGCTGAAGTTTGAGCTGAGCCCAGCAAAGTCCCCTTTGCCCCCCAGCTTTTACTGCTCCCTGCTCAGCAGGAGCCTGACTCTCCTTCCTTACTCCTTCAGGCCCCCACCCAATGAGACCAAAAGGTCAGTACCCAGGTGACAAGCCAGCATAAGCAGCTAAGAAGAACAATCTTTCCTGCCAGCCACGGGCAACACCCTGGATGTCTAAATGCTTGATTTTATTTTATTGTTATTATGGCTCAGGGTCTGGTATGGGCCGTAAATGGATTTAAGAGACTTCAGAGTACAGAATTTAATATAACTGGTGTCATTAAAGAAAAGGTGATATAGAGAACCCGTGGGGACATGCAGACCTTCCCTCACCCCTGCCTCTCTCCGCATCTTCTGTCCCCTGCCATCTTACAGAGGCAAAGGATTGGGGGCAGAGTAAGTCCTCCATAGGGAGAGGGATGAGGTAGTCCTCCATGGGGGGATGGGGCAAGAGGGGACTGAGCCAAAGTGAGCTGAGGACTCCCAGGAAGGTGGCCAGGGTCACCCTTCCCAGGATGCCTGCAGATCTGGTGAATAAACAGTCGAGGAGGGACACTTAAGGGGTGGGCATGAGACAGAACTTTCTAGATAAGGAGGGGTTTATCAGCCTATAAAAATACCACTTTCACCTATCAGCTGCCTCCTTCTCATGGGAAGAGACAGAGCGTAGACAAACAGGACCAGGGATGAGGGATGGAAAGGGGGCTGATGAGGGATTGGAGATGGATAAACAGAGCAATAGAGGGAGGGTCTTCGGATGTCCCCCTCTTCCCCACATATATGTAGCAAGGACCTTTGTTTTTCTTCCACACTTCTTGCCTTTCCAACTGCTATTCCTTTTATTGCAAGGAACGGGGAGAGTGCTACAGCCCTGTGTGTTTTACTGATGATTTGGGATCTGTGCCTCCTCAGGTCCTAGCGTAGCCGCCACAGATAGCATAATATACTTGACCACACACATAGTCACCTACTGCCCAGTATGTAAAAAGTGACAAATGAAAAATACAAATGGGCGGAGCAACAGCAACAAGTCATCAGGCGTGGGGGGAGGGAGGACAGAGTAAACATGAGTGCAAAGGTCCTGGGGTAGGAACAAAGTGGGGCTTAGATGAGGGCAGGCTCAGGCTGTGGAGGCAGAAAGGGAGCTGGGTAGGAGGTGGGACCTGCAGACAGGAGCCAGCACCACCTCCAGGATGTGTGGAAGTGGGACTTTCTGTCAACGACCTTCAGGAGCCCTTTGGAAGGCTATCCTTGGGGGTCAGGGTATCACATGGTGTCTCTTGTTTATTTCAAAATGGTTAGCTCAGGGGTCCCTGGGGGTGGGGCGAGCAGGTGATTGACGCAAAGGTCACACCTTTGGGTGGTGGAGCAGGGTCAGGTTGTCTTTCAGGGGTCACTTTGGGGTGGTTTGCGCAGAAGGTAGAAGATGCCTGCCCCAACCTCAGCAGTACTCTGGAAGCCTGGCTCTCTAGATGCTTGCTCCTGTTTGGACAGGATTAAGGAGTCTGACTGGTGAGTGCTAAGCCCATGCGCTTCCCAGCTTCCAGGGGTCAAGGCCCTGGGACCTCTGTGAGGGTGGCAGGGGGCAGGGAAAGGTGGGCTGAGAGTCAAGGTGCAGATAGAGATGGGCTAGTTCTGTCTGCTGCCAGTTCACATGTCCTTTTTCCTCCCAGTGGGTGGCTTCCAGGATGGATGGGACCTACTGAGTCAAGACGGTCTCTTAAGATAGAGCCACCAGGCCTGGCTGCACCCATAAAGGGAGGGTTGTGTATGAAGAGAGAGGGAAATTCATGCGTGGCAGACCATAGATGCGGTTATAAATCATGAATGAATGCCTATGAATGGGACTTTGGGTGTGTGCATGTCCTTATGTGTGAGCTGGGCAAATTAACATGCACTGTGTTGCTGTGGACATTCAATGTGGCTGATGGCTGATTTGCGATTCTCAGTGTGCATGCGTGTGTGCGTGTGTGTGTTAGCGCACGTGCGTGTGCATGCGTGAGAGAGAGAGACAGAGAGAGAGAGACTATTGTATACTATGAACTTCAGGTTGCAGAGAGCGGCGGGAAACACCAGGAAGAACATCTCAAGCCTGAAGCCAGTTTCATCGTCTACACAGTGAGTTTGAGGCTAGCCTGAGCTACCTGAGACCCTCTTTCAGAAAACCAGCCACACAAACAAAATACGGGTGTGTGTGGCGGAAAATGAGCGTGGGTCATGGTGGTGCCGTGTGCTGGCTATGAGGCCGAGCTGGTGTGATGCCTTGCCGGGTGAAAAGAAGTCTTGCTGAGTGTGCGGTGTCTGGATCATTTCTGACCGCGCACTTGCAGGTCTGAGTTTGTGAGCAGCTGGGAGCGACCACGACTGTGTCTACGCTGGCATGTGCTATGTGGTACATTCTCACAAGAACTGCTACCCCATCTAGGCCATGTGTGCTCTAAGTGATGGCTGCATGACCAAGTCCTGGGCATTCTGCTGCTTGATTCTTTCCCTAAAGAAGCGCCAGCTAGTGGCAGAGGGGTCCCTTGGCTATTGGGAGCTGGTAACTCAGCTTCCTTTTAACAACAGGAGGCAGAGGCGGGCCTGACCAGGGACACCTAGAGACAGTGTTTTGCCAAAAGCAGCTGCTGGCTCCCCGCAGCCTGTTCACTGGCGACAAGGTGAAAGGCTGCCTGGAGACAAGCCCTGGGGGCAGCCAGGAAGAAACAGCCAGGGGTAGAGGTAAGAGGAAGCTCACTGGTGCTGGGAGCAGGAAGCCTGGAGGGATGTGATGGATTGAGGTTCTGTGTGTCCATCTGGAGAGAAAATCACCGAACCTCCCACCAGCCACTGTGTGGTCTGGGCTGTTTACACCATGAGCCCCTGTGAGCCTTATACCTGGTCCTGCCAGCTTGCCAGGAATAGGGGGCATCCCCACACTTGGGGGGCAGTGAGAAGCATGCTCAGCTGTACTTGCCCCTTTATTCCCAACCCGGGCACCTTTTGCCCAGTTCCCAGGAAGCGGCTGTGGAATTTGTTTCCAAATATAGACAGGGGTGGCCCCTGGCTATCTGTAGGCATCCCTTCTGACCTCTAGAATGCCGGGCCTTCGGAGGACTGACTGCCGGAGGCCAGCTTCAGGCTCACACCTGGAGCTGCTGGTGAAAACAATCATCATAAAAGCAGATGATAAAAATGGAGAGAAAGGGGTGTGACTGGGGGGGAGGGGTAAAGGCGCTTGCTGCCAAGTCTGAGGATCTGAGTTCAATCCCCAGGACATAAATAGTACTCAGAGGAGAGAAATGACTCCTACAAATTGTCCTCTGATGTCCACGTGCATATATGTAGGCATGTACGGTCACACACCCATGCCCACATCCCACCTCACTTCCACACATACAGACATACATACCTGGCCCTTACCATACACACCACAATGACAGACACATGCATGATCACCCCACACAGCCTGTGTCCCATGCCCCTGCACACTATTGCTCACGGGTGTTTTCGTGTAAGGAGGTACGTAGAAAATAAGTAAATATATTTGAATGTACGTATGCATATTGTCAATGGATGCGTGTTTTAATTCTCCAAGGAAGCTTACACAATGATACATCTATACAACTCTAAATTGACACATATTTAAGTGTGTTTATTTAAATACCTTAAGGAAGTCTGCACAGTGACACAAAGTCCCTTGCCAAAGGATCCACAATCATACACAATATTCAGTGATAGGCCAGGCATGGAGGTGCTCAGCTTTAATCCCAGCACTTGTGAGGCAGAGGCAGGTGAATTTCTAAGTGTGAAGCCAGTCTGGTCTACACAAGGAGGCCCTGTTGCAAAGACAAAAAGTCAGTCACAACAGTAGAGGCGGGGGATGCGAGTCTATTAGCAGAAAGCTTGCTTAGCAAGCATAATGCCCCAGGTTTCACCCCAGGAGATCATTAAACTGGGTACCCTGGCAGTATCTACAGTTCCAGCCCTTGGGAGTAGATATGGGAAGATTTGAAGGCCCCGGTCCTGGTGACCTAGAAGTCTTCTCAGAAAAGCTTCCCAGTGGGGTGGTAAGGCAGCCAGGTTCAGGGAGCCTAGGGAGAGGAGGACTTGAGAGTGGGCACTCCACAGTTTCCATTTTAGCCACTCCACTGGACCAAGCTCTCAGTCCCCTTTCTAAGAAAGTCCTCCTCTGCTGACCTGAGCACACGTCTGAGACTCTTTCGTGACCCCCACTTGAGCCCCAGGAAGCTACCCTAACATAGAGACCCATGGTGACCCTGCCTCTTTCCATCCAGGAAATAACAGAGTGACTGGAAGAGGAACATAAGAACGGAAGGTCTAGCTGGGCAGGGGTGGCGCACACCTTTAATCCCAGCACTCAAAAGGCAGAGGCAGGCAGATCTCTAAAGTTCAGGCCAGCAAAGACTATGAGTTCTGGAACAGCCAGGGCTGTTACACAGAGAAACCCTGTCTCAAAAAAAATGATGATGATTAATAATAATAATAAAGAAAAAGAAGAGGAGGAAGAGGAGGGAAGAAGAGAAGAAAAAAAAGAAGAGGAGAAGAAGAGGAAGAGGAGGAGGAGAAGGAGAGGAGGAGGAGAAGGAGAAGAGGAGGAGGAGGAGGAGGAGGAGGAGGAAAAAGAGGAGACCGTGTGATCCTCACAGCCCTGTCCTAGAGGCTCCCTCAACAAGCGAGGCCACAAATTAGCATTCTGGGGGCAGTTTCCCCTGCATGGAGGCTCCCTTTTGGGTCCAACCTAGGGTGCCAGAGACTAGGGTAAGAAGGTGTGGCTTTACTGCTAGAACGGTCTTCATATTCTCTATACATATATATGGCCTCCGTCCTGCTTCTAGGGCACAGTGTGTTCTGGCCTTAAGGCTTTGACAGGTATAGAGGCCAGGAGATGAGAACACAACGCTGAGGTTGGAAAAGCAGGCTTCCAACATCTTTCATCCTAGACCGCAGGTGCCAAAGACCAGCAAACCAGGGTCCTCTACTGATTTTCTGGTTGTCAATGGGACTGGTGGAGAGAAGCCAGGTACCTGGAGAGGTCTAAACATCTCTCCCTGGATGGAGGAACGTCTAAGGCCAACAAGGTGACCTTTGAACTTATTCAGCCCAGTAGATCTCTTTGGGAGCTGTTCCCAGGTTCCTTAGAGGAGCCACAGAGGCTAACAATGAAGATTCTGTGGGGACTCTGTAGTCAGAGTATCTGGAATTAAATTTCATTTTGCTTGACTGTGACCTGGGTCAGAAACCCAGAAACCTCTTCTGCAAAGTTGGGGACACATGTGAATGTCTCTTCCTGGCAGGACCTCATGGAGCTGAACGAGCCAGGGAGACTCACATCAAGGCAGCTCTTGCCTGCTGAAAAAGTTCATTAGTCTTAGACCTCAAGTGCTGGCAGATTCACGAGCCTAAAGTATCTGCATGCGTGTGTGTGTGTGTGTGCGTGCGCGCAGTCACGCACAGACACCAGTGGGACTCTTGAGAAAACAAGAATACAGAAATACTGGGAATGGGAGTTGGGGATGTAGAGTTTTTACTTAGGGTTCCTCACCATCCCCTCCCCCCACAAAAAATGTCTGCAATTCTAGCACTGGAGATGTGGAGGCAGAAAGAACAGAGGTTCAAGGTCATCCTGGGCAAACATAGGGAATTGGAGCCAGCCTGGACTATATGATTTCCATCACCAAAAGAGAGTAAGTGGAGGACACTATAGCTGCCCTGACCCCTACCTATCTCGCCAGGCTGAGACCAGGGGTCTGGGTAAGACACCACAGGGTGGTGAGGAGGTTGGCTGAGATTAGCTGCCCCATCAGGAAACAGGATAAGAGATGTACAATTATTCATCTTCTCTGACCAGCTCTGAGAGCGATGGGGTTTAGCCATCCCACAATTCCAAGGTCCTTATGGGCACTGCTGGATTCAGACCTCTCTCTCCATGGCCCTCACTCTTCTGTCTCTTTGGGTAAATTGTTGCTGAGCTGGACAGTCTATAGCGATAGGGGCGGCGCCTCATTCTTTCTCAAAGCTTATTGCCTCTCAAGTAGACACAAAAACTTTAGCCTGTATTGCCCACCGCCCACCCCCACCTCCAAAGAAGATCATTTTCTCTCCTTGCACCAAAAACTTAAGGAACAATTCAACCAGAATACTCCTTTATTTCCTCTTTCAAATCCACAAGCAAACATTTTGCTGTTGTTGTTCCTAAAAGAAAGGCGGGTATCATTTACCATTGACGTGAGAATCTCTAGTTTCCGACTTTTTTCTCCCATGAAGAGATTGCTCCAGGCCATCGAAGGGAAGGTTAGGGTGCCTGCCCACAGTGTTCCCAACACCGAAGGGACCAGGGGTATAGAATATGGACACCTAAACCCCACACCTGGCTGTGAGTGACATCACTCCAAAGAGTCCCCATCAGGTCAGGTCAATTCTATAATTTTCTCTGGAAAGCCAAGAACAGCAGTGGAAGCATCTTAGGGTCTCAGGACACTGAAGGGCACAGGCTAGACTGTCCCTTGATTTCCATTGTTGAGAGTGTTGTGGGTGACTTCTGGTTGCCATAGTGATCAGAAATTCAGAGTCCTCCATACAACACAGCCCTCCCTTCCTGACCAGTTCGGTCTCCCGCTGGCCAGTGTTCTTCCCGTGTGTTTGGGATGGGGATGGAGGGAAGGTGTGTTTCTGTTTCTAGAGCCTTCTATCAGGAGTGTTCAAAAAAAAAAGTTGAAAAGCACTGACTTGGGGAGGGATTGGGAACCCAGGCTGCTGGAGAAGAAAAATTAGAGGTCTTGACCAAGCAATCGTCTTGGTGACGGATCCTTCCACTTTGGGGTTTGGCTGCCCTCCTCACCCTCACCCGCACCCCCACCTCCCTTCACGTCTCTAAAAGTCATTACCAGAGTCTTCACTGGCAGCTCCAGGTAGGAGCGTCAACTCTCTTCACCTTCTCCCTCCTCAGGGGGCCCCAGCAGACTCCCAGACCGGGGTCTTACAAATTTCACTCCGGAGAGGAAAGAAGCTATTGAAGGCCACAAGAATTATCCTTGAAGATTAAGGTGATTGCATCAGTGTAGACAAAATTATTTTTTTTAGGTCCTCTTGACCATGTAGTTCAAAATCTGAGGAAGGAGACAGATTTCCCAAACCACAGGCCTGGCTGGCTTTTTTTGCCTCTTCGTGCACTGGGTTTGGAAGTACCTCACCGAGCTGGTATTCAGAAGTAACCCTTCCCAATTCCTCCTTTGTTTCCCTGGCCCTGGGTGAGGCATTGCCTCCCCTCCCCCTTAAGTACAACCCTTTACGAAACTGGGGATGGATTCTCTCTGATGGGGACTCTTCGGGCAGGCTGGCTGGAAAAGGCCCCCAGAGGCTGCCAACTTCGGAGGTATAGCTTCGTCTCTGGTTTTGACTCTGGCCCTTTGAGTAAGCGCAACACGTGTGGATTTAATTTTCCTTTCTTTCTTGCTTTCTCCCCCCCCCCAAAGGAAACAAGAAAAATAGTCTCTCGTGTCGACAGCGCGACACTGTTCCTTCTGCCAAAGAAAATTTGTCTTTTTCCAGAGCCCCAGAGAACAGTGCAGTCCCAAGTTTCCATGGCACCCTTCAGTCGGGGTGTATGTGTGGGTCCAGACAGGTTCCTCTCCCCTCGCGGGGAACCCCAGACCTAGAATTATTAGCCTAAGTCTCTGGCAACAAGGTCACCACACACACACACATTTTGGAGCTGCTGATGGCGTAGATGCGGTGTCTACACCCACCGGACTTTCTTCGACTTCTGGGTTGCAGATAGAATTAGAATTCCCCGGCTTCTGCGCAGCCGACAAAGTCTCCGGGTCAGCTCAGCTCAGACCCCTCACCCTTAGCAACTGGCGACCACTCGTATTAGAGGGGACGTGGATAGCAGCTCCTTTGCAAGCAAACTTTGCTGTTCACCATAAGCAGCCTTGAGAGAGTGACTCCTCTAGTACTTGGTTGTCTAGAGAAGCATTCCCATTTCTGATCTCGTAATCCTTGATTTGAAAAACAAAACAACCCATCCACGCACATGAAACTAGAATGATAATCTTGTAACTGGTGGACTATTAGTAGGGCATAGCAAATATTGAATAATAATAAACACAGCCAAGGCTCTTCCCCAAAGGCCCAAAGTTGGGAAGCTGGGAGCTGAACAAAACATTGGTAAGATGGCTCCTGAGGTCCTGGAAAAAAAAATTATAATAAATCAGATTTCACTAGGCAAGAGGGAAAGTGACCCCCTGAGGGGGAAGAAAACCTTCCCACCCTCCCCAGAAGTCTTCCTTTTGCGATCTAAGTTGGCCAAAGTTTAGTTTTCTCATTATTTCTATTGTCGTTTGAATTCTTATTAACTTTCCCAGGCCTGCATGCCCTCCTCTCTACTTTCTGACCCCAGCGGGAACCCAAATGAGGCAGGGACCGGGCGGGCGGGTGGGAAGGGACACTGGACTGAGTGCGTTCCTGTGTTCTTCTGAAATTTGGGTGTGACTTACTTTAAAATGGAAGGGGGAATGTGAGTAGCCACAATAATAAGAGCAATGGCTCCGTTTGTTTTGTTTTGCTTTTAGTAGGATCCTGGGTCTTCCTATCTCTCAAGGTATTAAAAAAAAATCAAGGTGCAATTTTTGCAAAGAGAAGGAAGTACATGCGGAAGAAAGGCCCGCCCGGGAGCAGACCTAGAGAAGCGCTGTTCTTGCAAAGAAAGGAGGGGACAAGGGAGGGAGGTGTGCTGCGGCCCTGTCTCACCGAAGAGAAAGAGGAGAAAGGGACGAGCCTCTGAGGTTCAGTTTAGGGGCTGTAGTGTTTTTCTGTGACGGTTGCTTTCTGCAGAGGGAGCAGCGGGCGAGTCTGAGGCTGGGCTGGTGGAACCCTTGAAGGTTGGTCCAGGTAGTTATACCCGAAATTGCCGAGCAAAGGGGGAAGTGAAAGGAACTCGGCCCACTTGCCGTGCGCCCTCGGTCGGGGTTTCTCACCCGCCTTGGTCTTACAAGTCCCCCTATTCGGATGGGGGGCAAGGATTCCGGGTTGCGTTTCTTTGGCATCTGGGAGAAATCTCAGATTTGGGGTCAGAGTCATTCGCTTGGGAAACGAAAGCAAAGCTGATGCAGCAGGCCCGGTGGCCTGGACTCTTGGGAAGGAAGGGCAGCGACACGTCCTAAGGCCGCAGCCCGCTGTCCCCTGGGGCCTGACCTTGGCTCTGCAGCTGCTGGGCCGCCCGAGTCACTGCTGCTTCAGTCCCCAGCGGACCGCGACTGAAACCGGGTCATGCTTCTGGGAATCCTAAGGTTTCGGGGAGCACAAAAATCTCTGAATAGATTCACGAATCTAAGGTCCTGTTCAGATAAAAAAATGTGGCTCCCCTGGGGCTGCTCGCTTAGGGGTGGAGTGGGGAACTTACCCTCCGGAAGGCCTGGCGCTCGCTGGCTCCGTGTAGGGCAGGCCTAACTTATTGCTGGGCGCCGCCGGGTTGGGGGAAAGTCTAGGCGGTTGGTTTCGCAACTCAAAACGGAATGGGTTTTCAAATGTACGCAGACGCTTACGCAGACGCACCCGACCGCTTAGAAATTATACCCATTGATCCAACTAGAAATAATTGCCGATTTCCACAAAACAGAATAGAGAGCGTCGCCCCTCTGCAGGACCCGGCGGTGATTTTTTTTTCTCCTGACAGTGCACCCCTCTCCACCCCTGCTTCCACCCCGCCCCATCACACACACGCACCCCGCCCCCGTCTGGTCACTCTGGGACCGGTCGCATCCCAGGACCTCACTGAAGGAGCGGCATCCCGAATGGCATTTCTCTCTACAAGGAACTTTGAGAGCCCCTAGTAATTATTTCAGTGCAGGAGTGGACCTGCGCATGAGCTATGGCACCCCAAATGTAACCAGCTAAAACGGCCTCCTCATCAGAAAAAATAAAATTGTGTAAGTAAGAAATCTTTGCCTTTTGCAATGAACTCTGGGCAACACTGGTTTTCCCTACAAATGGAGACTGAAGTGGGCCCCCATCTCACTTCTCTTGCCCTCTCTGAGAGAATCGCTCTTGATTCTTCTGGTGCCTCCTGTTCATCACCCCCACTTTCCCAGAGGGCTCTGGGTGTGTTTATTTATTTCTTTATTTCCCCAAGGGTCCAGGCATCCTGGACTTGTGTCTTACAGCAGACCTTGATAGGCGAAGATGGAGAGAGAGAACTCAACCTCCCACCACTGCCCCCCAGTCAAGCGTGACAAGGCGCGGGCTGGTTGCGTGACTTGTGACGTCTCCAAGCCCTATAGGAGCAGCGGCTGGTGAGATAGTCGCTATCGCCCGGTTGCCTCTTTATTTTATTGGGGTATGCCTGGCAATAAACAGTAATATTTAATTTGTCGGAGACCACAAACCTACTACAGCAGACTGGGAGGTACTTGCTTCTCTTGACAGACCTTGGAAGAAGTCTTCGCTTTAAAGGAGGTCTTTGGAGGGTATGTCCTCTCAAAACTCCTTGTGAACTGCTTTACCTCAGTGAGCCTGTCTTGACTTCTGGCCTGAAAGAAGAGGTGAGTCTTGTGAGGGAAAATTTGGGGAGAGGGTTGTAGATATTTACAACCGGTCTTTATTTTACCCCCCCGAAACCCCCAGCTTCCCACCCTACCTAGGCCTGGCTGAACCCCCTCCTTACTTCAATTGAGAGGCATCTCGCCCTTTGATCACTTGCAAGAATGGATCTCTTCTGCCAGGTTTTAAGAAAAATATTCAAAACAACACCGTGTGGTGGCTGGCTCCGTGCACCATCTAAGCTCAACGAAGGAAGTGTATCTGGCTGGATTGTTGCTTGGGGAAGCCCAGATTTTCCCTCTCGGGAAGGGCCCGCTGATTATTTATGGGGATTAATTTTATCCTCAAATCTCTGCAAATGTAAAGGGATTGGAGAGGTCTGTCTGGATTTCCCCTTCCCACCACCAGAGAGGCAGGCTCTTGTCCCGAGGTCAGGTTGGCTTTCTGTGCCCCGCTCGAAGTTGAGGTTGACTGGGTTCAAACCCCAAGGCCTCTGTGCGGACTTTTCGAAGAAGAGTGAACATGTTTGCACAAATAAATAGCTGGCCTCGGCCAAGATGGCTTGAAGACAGACCTGGAAGGTAGAGGGCGGGGTTTCTCCCTAGTTGGCCCACTTTTGCAACTGAAAAGTCCACTGGAGAAATCGTGCAGGGGCGGCCTACAATTTTGCCGCCACAGAGGCTATGTTGTTGCTGGAGGGCATTTTTTTTCCCTCTCTCTCTTTCCAACCCTTGGCTCTAAGGGTGTAGTCTCTAATTAGAGTCCCAGAAAAGAAACGTGCTGAGGGGGTATAAGGAGGCTGGAGTGGGAAACAGAATGGGATCGTTGGCGTTTGTTTCAAGCACCGCTCTACCGCTGTCTCAGTCTGGTTCCGCTCACACCAGAACCCACTACCAGTTTCTCCTATAGACTTGCTTTCTGCTTTCCTTCACCCTCTGGACAGCAGCCTTCAGAGAGACAGAGGGCGGGCTGAGGAGTGCTCGGAGCTGAAACCCCCCAGCCGGTCCTCAGTGACTGATTATTTTAATAAAACTGGGCACTGCCCTGTGTGCACCCCAGTGTGTGCGTGTGTGGAGGAGTGCACGCACAATGGTTTCTTGGCATCTTCGGTCTTGGTCCCCCTTCCCAAGGTACCTTCTTCCCCAAGTCCTAGAGAACTGGGGGGGGGGGGCATGCGATGAGTCTGGGGTGGAGAAGAGTTGTCAAGTCAAGGCAGCTAGTCCTGGCTCTGCATGGGGCCAGGCAGGGTCACACCATTCTCTGTCTGAGGTCAGCACTGGAGACAGAAATCGGGCGAGGCTGAAGAGGCCCTTGGGTGTGTGCACACGCCTAATAATCCAGTCTTGGTTCTCTGCATGACCAGGCCTTTGAAATTGCTGGGGTTGCCTGAGAGAAGCTGGTCAGCTCTGTCCTGACTCCTGTAGCTCTTCTTCCTTGCTTCCTCCCTTCCTGCGTCCTCCCTCTCTCCATCCTCCCTTCCCTCCTTCTTTCTCTTTCTCTCTTTCTCTTTCTTTCTTTCTTTCTTTCTTTCTTTCTTTCTTTCTTTCTTTCTTTCTTTCTTTCTTTCTTTCTTCCTAGCAGCCACTGGCTCAGCGCAGCCAGATGAGATGAAGGAAGGAGGATGGAAAGGGAGTGGAGGTGGGGTATCACCAGGTCTAGAGTTGACAGTCCCACAGTGATTCAAGTGTGTGTATGTGTGTGTAGGGGGGGGGTTATCTAGTGAAAAAGTGGAAAAGGTAGAGGGAGGGAGGGAGAAAGTTGGAGAAGCAGTTCTTATACTTTGTGAGCATCCTGGCATCCCAGCTGAGTTAGATTGTCTAAGGGAGGGAGGGAGGAAGGGAGAGAACAGGGAGGGAAGGAGGGAGGGAGGGAGGGAGAGAGAGAGAGAGAGAGAGAGAGAGAGAGAGAGAGAGAGAGAGAGACTCTCATACCTCAAATTCTGGAACTTTAACCCCGGAAAGCGTCTCTCTGAAAGCAGCTGGCCGAGTCCCAAGACTCTCCCAGGTCCCCCAACTCCCCAACTTTTCTTCTCTGGAGGTGCAATGGCAGAGCAGGGCACTGCGGCTGTATGGTACGGTGCCCCGGACCTGCTGTTTAGTTTCGCGTACTTCTGAGCCCTTCTGTAGCCTGACAACTTAAAAGTATTTAGGGCTAACAAGCAGCCAGCAAGCTGTGGAGGAGGTGTGCGCTGGAGGTGGGCAGTCGCTGGGAGGTTCCCGTAGTGGGTACTTCGTAGCAACAGTAGCAGCAGCAGCACAAACTCCAGAGTCACCATGCCTGCACCCCCACCTGGCCTCCGGCTTTCCTGCTAAGAGGAAGAGGGGTGGTGGTGAATGCTGCCGGCTGCACAGAGCGAGGTAACGGTACAAACAGATGGCCGGGCGGGAGCAGGCGGCAACAGTCGGCCGGCCGGGGAAGCGGAGAATGGCGGACTCCAGCCTGTCTCCCATTCTGCGGAGTCTGGCTTGCAGAGATTTTATCCGGGCCTGGACCTTTCAAGGCGAGAAGGAGCCGGGAGGCTGCCGAGGCTGGGGGAGCAGCGCTGAGGCTTGCAAGGCACACGGCCTGGTTCTGTCAAACCACATCTTGCTCGCCTCCGCCAGCCCCCCAGCTTCCCGGAATCCTGGCAATGGTTAGGGTGGGTTTCTCCCGGCGATGGCGGGCCGTAAATGCGAGAGTGCGTGGGGCGCCAGCCCTGTTTTCCTTTGTTATGAGAAGACTATGGGGCTCCCGTGGAAGTCTCCCCCAACTCCTGAGGCCAGAGGAAGAAAGCTGTCAGAGAATTGGGCCTCAGAAGCTGTCCGTGACCCCATTTCTGTCTCAGGCCACTACAACCCAGGTTGGGATCCAGTCTTTTTGCCTAAGAAGCTGCTAAAAGTGTGTGTGTGTGTGTGTGTGTGTGTGTGTGTGTAGGGGGGCACCTCTTTCATGAAGTCTTCTGGTGTTTTGAGGTGGAGGCGGTGGTAGAAATCCTTCTTTGAGGAAGGAGGCTGATCGAAGAACTTCAACTGCTTCGTCTTTATTCGTTGAAGCCCGGGACTGCCCTAATAACCGCCTGGGTCCCTGGCAACCCATTCAATGCTTGCTGCCCAGGATTCATCGAGGAGTGATTTTAGACTATCCTGGGAGCCAGCCCTGCAGTTTGAGTGAGCCAGTCCTGATTGAAGCTCAGAGAAGTTCCCTTTAGCCTGCTCACTCCACAAAACGCCTCCCCGCCCCTGTTCGCTAGCGGAGGATACAGCCCACCGGCTTGCAGTTTGCTGCGGAGAGCCAGCAGCAGAATCGCTGGCCTCTCTCAGACTTACCTCCTGTTGTCTCTCCCGTCTTCGTTGAGGCTACTTTTAATTTAAAAAAAAAATAAGATTACTTGAAGTTTGGGAGAGGGGAAGATTAAATTTTAAGTGTTGTTTCAAGTAAGGCCTGTATAGCAAGAGGTCCGCTATTCTGTCTCTTCCTGGTGCTTCGCTTCAGGCCATTTCTCCCCCCTGTGTTTTTTATTTTTGCAAGACGCGGGTCATTCTTCGCCTTTTGCCTATTGTGGGAAAATAATGTTTCTTAGGAGGTTTCATTTAAAAACAAAATGCTGGCATGGCCTCCTGAATTTGACAAAGACCATTTCTCAAAGGGGTGCTGGGTTTTTGTTTTCTGTTTTGTTTTGGGTTCCTACCCGATGGCTTCCAAAAATACCGACACCTTATCTTTATTGGCTCTTCCAGGAGTTCAGACAAATTTGACGGACAGCTCTCTTATCGCCCAGAGCCTGAGCAGGGGGCCTTGCCGCCTCCTCCCTGTCTTAAAGGGGGTATTTCGCAAGCAGTGGTGCGTGGTCGGAAAGTGAAATAATAAAAAGACTTTCCACAGCCTCCTTCAGCTGGGAGTGGAGGATCAAACTGCTGTCCCCGATGTCCCTACACACTCTCCAACTCTGTCTCTTGTCCTCAGAATAGAACCTCGCGCGGGCTCAGGACCCGGGCGCACCATGGCGGATGCAGATGAGGGTTTTGGCCTCGCGCACACGCCTCTGGAGCCTGACTCCAAAGACAGGTCCTGTGATTCAAAACCCGAGAGCGCTCTGGGGGCTCCCAGCAAGTCTCCATCATCCCCGCAGGCCGCCTTCACCCAGCAGGTAAGAAAAGCTGGCCCAGCGCTCAGACCGAGGCCTGAGCCCGGCTCCCAGCCAGCGGTAACTCCCCGCCTCTTTACTGGCTAGTCTCATCCAATCTCCCCCAATTCCACTCTATTCCAATCCACTTTATCGAGGCGTTTATCTTTATGGCCTGCGTATTTTAGAAACCTATTTACATTATTGGAGAGCTCTCAATTATCTGACTATTTGGGGTCAGCTAACAATGGCCCAGATAATTCTCTCCCAGCTGCCCCGGGTATGCCTTATTAAGGGTCGGGTCAGCGGCCGCTTCAGACCGGCATGAGCGATGGCTTGACCCCCCTTAGATCTTTCTTAGCCTTCGCCTCCACCCGCCTGCTCTGTGCAGCCCGCCTTGCCTCTCACGCAATACCATTTATCTTGCTCCCGGGGCCTGGAGGAGAGCTCACGGAGGCTGGGCCTAGGGTACCCAGGGCCCCGAGCTCCACCTGGCTGGAAGCTGGATTCGCACCCTGTGCCCTGCACCCTGAAACACCCAGCGTTTTGGGTGCTTCAGGTGGACTTGAAAACTAGTGTCACCAGGCACTGAGCAGGGAGACTTGAGGGGGAGATGGATTTGATGAAATCCTTCCTGGGGAGTTCGATTCCCAGGCTCTCTCCTTCGTTTCCAGAATCAATCTCTCTCTCTCTCTCTCTCTCTCTCTCTCTCTCTCTCTCTCTCTCTCTCTCTCTGTGGTTGTGTGTGGGTGTGTGTGTGATGGTGGTGGTGGTGATGATGGTGGTAGTGATGGTGGTGTGCGTGCGTGTGTGTGTGTGTGTGTGTGTGTTAATAAAAGCAGATATGCCAAAGATTAGTTGGGGAAAAATTTTACAGATTTTTTTAAAAATGAAAAACAAGTCTACTTTTTAGCGGACTAATAACTGTTTCAAAATGAAGATTTTTGTCTGAATGCTTTGGTATTGGTTTTTAAAAATAACTTCCAGTTGGAAGGGAAAATGTTAAGAGGCTCTGGGCTGCCCCAAGACAAAGGCTGGACGGGGGGTGGGGGTGGGGGGGTGGTGAGGGCCTGGAAGGACTGCTAATATAGACACTGAGAACTAATTTTTCTTTTTTGCTGCTGGGGGTCGGAAAGAAACGTTTTAAAACTGTCAGTTTCCACATAGTACCGCACATGTGCTAGAATCTCGGCACTAGGGAGGACAAGGCAAAAGGACTGCCAAGAGTCTGATACATGTGCTGGGTAGTGAATTCCAGGCCTGCCCGGGTTGCAGACTGAGACCTTGTCTCATGTAATAACAATAATGAATAAGATCGGGAAATTCTTGTATGTTTATAGTCACACCCAGTGATGATAATTGGCTGTAATGTATTTGCATAGCTGTATGTTTTGCATCTGGGTGACTATACAAGAATATCCTGGTGGGTTTTTCTAGATTGACACCTTCCAAGCCATATCCCAGCTACAAATGGATCAAAATTAGCTGGCCTGGTCCTCTCCGGAGGAGCGCAGTGGTGGGAGAGATGATTCCCAGGCCTCAGGCTGGTGGAAGAGACAGCAGGTACCTTGAGAGGAGAGGTTGCTGGAAGCAGGCTCAAACCTGCTTTGTGAATTCTAGGCCTATGCCTTAGGTTACCCTAGAGTTTCCATCAGAACCCCCTTTCTTTGAACTTGCAGGATTGGGGTGGGGATAACAGAGAAGCAGCCTCGGCACACAGGAACCGGTTGGGAAGGGAAAAGATTGCCCGCTAACGCTTCTCACTGACAAGTTTCTCTCTGTCTCTCAGGGCATGGAAGGGATCAAGGTGTTTCTTCATGAAAGAGAATTGTGGCTGAAGTTCCATGAAGTGGGCACAGAGATGATCATCACAAAGGCGGGGAGGTGAGCCGGCTCCTGGCACAGAAGCCATTGGAGGGGAGACAATGGGGAGACTAGGCAGAGAGAGAAATAGAACAGAGACAATATTTACAACCAGAGCTCATTCTGGTTAAAGAGTCCTCAGCAGGCTGGGGGACCTATCCCAAAGTCTTACTTACCTCTGAGTGAGATTAAAGTGAACAGGGGCCTAAACAGCTATCTAAACAGGTTATCATGGGGGGGGGAGGAGAGAAAGAGAGAGAGAGAGAGAGAGAGAGAGAGAGAGAGAGAGAGAGAGAGAGAGAGAGAGAGAATGGAGGTGGAGAAGGATTTGGACTTGATCCTTTGCCCCCACCTCTATTCCCACAATCTCTGACCTTGGAATAATTCCAGGGTCCCACCCGACAATCGCCAACCCCTGAAACTGTTGAATGTATTCGCTACCTCTTTCATTGTTTATAGAAAGCGGGCGAAGCCTTTGAAAGCGAGCGGAGGGCTCCTCCGAGCTCTGTACACAGACACGGATAAACACAGCCGATCAGCCATTGCGCAGGGACTAAAATTGCTCTACAAGGCTGGCCGGAGTTTCAACTAGAAAGGCTAGGCCTGGGGGGAAGGGTGGCAGAGCGGATGCAAGCTCTGGGTCTCCGAGTGTCCTCGAATGCGTTTGTGTTTCCCGGCCTGGGAAAGCTACCCTATGCTTCCTAACCGGCCGAGCCCACATAGGTCCCCATCATCTAAGAGCATCTAAGAGGAAATTGGCTAGAGCCAGCGTGTGAAGAGACGGAGGCCAGGCCAGTAGGCCCAAGATGCCGGGTGTGTAAAGGCAAAGGGTGGAGTTGATTTTTTTTAGATTCCGCGGGTTCTCTAGCCCAAGCCGCCCTCAATAAACTGACAACGGTGACGTTTATTATTTCTTGAAATTAAACAATGTCGGCTCCCCCGCTCAGCCCAAGGCCCTAGTGAACTAGAAGGAGGTGGGTCTGTTTATATCAGACATCTGAGGTCCCCTTTCCCATCCTACTCAGGAAGGAAAGTCCCAGCCGGCTGCTTTTTTCCCCCTCGCTGGAGCCTAGAGGATTTAACTATAAAAGGCTTGCAAAATCAGTCTCTGGTGACTCTGCCTGCCGGGCAGGCGCTCTTGCTAGGGCAGATAAACACGAAGAGGTCCGGGCTCCCGGCCTGTGACGAGAGGCCTTCTCACCGCTCTTCTCACGCCGCGCTCCAATTTAGGTCCAACGACTTGTCCCGACGCGCAAAACCAGTCGGATGCCCTGCTTTCTGAGGCGCTGTGCCTCACCAGACCTTAAGGAAAAATTTCTAGGGGGCCGAGGCATGGAGTGCCAGGAATCCGAGTTCTGCATCAGTTTGGTGCCGTTAGCTTTCTAGTACAGGCTTTGGCTTTCTCTAAAGCCGAATCTGGAAGGGGGTGGAATTTCTTTCCCTAGTGCCTGGGAGTTTAAGCTCCCCAGGGAAACCTGCCAAGCTCCGTGGAGAAGTTACAGATCATTTATGAGTAACCGCACGCTGGCGATGCGATGCGGGGCTGGAAACTAACCCGGCGAACTTGGGAACCTCTTGGCAGTCACAGTAAACCTGCACCTTCAAGGGCAGAGGACAAAAGTTAGTATCTAAGGTGATGTGTCCCCGGGGTGCCGCGTTGGTTGGCGGCCACAGGACCAAAGTGAGAAGGCCGCTAGCTTTGTTGGAATGACCGGCTTCCTCACCCTGATTTCAGGTTCCGCACTGAGTCTCTAAACATAGAAGTCTGTAAGCATTGCTCTCAGGGCCCTAGTTTCTTCCTAGGTGCCTGCAACCGCTGCTGCTGCCTTCCCTCTAACTTCAGGGGAAACCCGGGGTGGATCTCACCGGGGATGGAGTGGGGCCAGTGCTCGTTATTTCTCCAGGAACTGCTACAATATCAGAAAGGGCTTTTCTGAGTGTTGGCATTAACTCCCCCTCCCCGCTTTCTCTCTGTGTGTTCCTCTCTCTCTCTCTCCCAGGCGGATGTTTCCTAGTTACAAAGTGAAGGTGACTGGCCTTAATCCCAAAACGAAGTACATTCTTCTCATGGATATTGTTCCCGCGGACGACCACAGATATAAATTTGCAGATAATAAATGGTAGGCGCCGGAGTTCCAGAGGGCAGGAGAGCTGGGAGGGAAGTGCAATGTCTATTCCACCCCCAGCAACTGAACCAGTAAACTCGTTAGTACTTTCATTTAGCTTCCACTAAGGCTCAAGACCTGTGTACCTATTCTATTGCACAGAAAGGGGCTGCGGCAACTAGCTCCCATTTCATAGGCCTGAAAACTAAGGCTGCCAGGAAGGGAGGGGACCCTGTGTACTTCTAACTCCACAAGGGCTACACATTTTTTTATTATTTTATTTTATTTTTGTTAAAAGGGTATTGTTACCAAGTACTGGATATATTTCTGCAGGGCACAAAACCATTTACAGTTTTTTTTTTATGAGTTACCTGCTTTGAACATGACTCTTTTTTTTTTTTTTAAATGAAACTGCAAAACTGGCCCATGGCTTTACTGGTAAAGCAGCCAGGAGAGGAGAAGCCATTGCTGGGCTCCACAGCACTGTTGAGGAGTTGAGGCAGAGGCTGGAGGAGGAGGGCTCCTTTGAAAGCAGTTAGGGAGTTTTCAAGAATTTTGCATGTGCAGATCTTCAGCTCTCACCAATAATTTGTGTGTAGCAGAGGCCTTGAGGCCCCACACACTCCTGCAGCTGGGCTGGGGAAGGAACTGAAGGTTGGGGACGAAGAAAGAATGAGCGTGGGGTTCTCTGGAGCAGTGGAGGCTGTAACCCGCTGAAGGAGACCAGCTTGTACCCAGACCAGTCCGGCAGCAGCCTTCCTCAGGCCAGCTGCCTCTGGACCACAGAAAGCCCAGCAGCTCTCACTTCCTTCACCCAGGTCCGTAACCGGCAAAGCGGAACCTGCCATGCCCGGCCGCCTCTATGTGCACCCGGACTCCCCGGCAACTGGAGCACACTGGATGCGGCAACTTGTCTCCTTCCAGAAACTGAAGCTCACCAACAACCACCTGGACCCCTTTGGGCATGTAAGTACCCTGATCCCCATCAGTGTGTGAAACAACCCCCCACCCACTCACCTTCATCCCATTTTCTCACTTCTCCCTGGGACTATCTTTTTAATCTAAATGTCTCCTTTTATCTATCTATCTATCTATCTATCTATCTATCTATCTATCTATCTATCTCCATTCATTCATTTGTTTATTTATTTATTTTGGTTATGCTTCCCCACTTCCCTAGTTCTCTCCCAAAGATTCCATTCACATAGCCTCAAGCTGTCCCTCAACTATTTGGGACCCTCTTCCAGGGTAGGATTATCAGTAAGAGCAGCCACACCCAACCCTTCCTCTACCTTTCTGACCTGGACTTTTTTTTTGTCCCATCTTCCTGCCTCCTGTTCTCAGCTTCCCCCTTTCTCACATTCTCAATTCACTGGTACCTCTGTCTTCTTCTTCCCCTAGTTCTTCTATCTTCACCACTCCTTAACGGAGGGGGACAATCCCAGTGGTCTATCCTAGCATCTGCTTTCTTCTTCCCTGGGTGGCTGTCAAGGGGGCTTCAGACATCCTATTTCTAAGCCCTGATTTGTAATTGAACTTTCTCAATGCAAAGGGAAAGTATCCTGCCCCTTCTTTTACAGGTGGCAAGTGAACCCTGGTGCCAGCGCCTGCTTTAAGCTTGGTGTTCTTGGGCAGATCCATTTTATTTTATCTTACTATCCAGTCTCCTTTCTCCTTTTCATGGTTAGAGCAGAAACCTAAACCTGGGATCTCTTTAACTCTGAGAGGGAGGCTTGGGGAATCCTCCCAACTACCTGGGGTACAGTGAGTGTGCAGAGCAAGTGTTCATAGTGAATGTGTGTAATAAGTGTTTATGGCTCCTCTCCTTAGTGATCATTGCCTTCAGTGGGTTCCCAGCCCAGCCTCACCCTTATTTATCCAAACAAACAAAAACCCCACAGGTTTTTGGGAGAAATAGTCCCAAATCTCTCAATTGCTTTGGCTTTGAATTCTGCATTTAGAGCCCATTGCTAGGTGATTCAAACATGCTCATTTTTGGAAAGCTGTTGCTCAAAGTTGTTTTTGCAAAGGGAAGTGGGGGGTTCATATAGTTTTTTGGGGGTCAGAGGATTCACCGAGAGGGGCACATAGTCTCCAGTTTAAGGAAATGAGGGCCTGGATAAGAGGGACTTGGGTCTAAGTTCAAATGTTGAATTTGCTCTTTCTGGGTGACAGTGACAGAGGCCACCTGGGACCTCGGTGGCAGGATGGTCCACTGAGGGGTTCTCTCTATGGGAGAGAAGTCTGGGTTGTGGCTCCAGTTGCACAGATGGCCCAGGGTTGTCCAGGTGCAGGATTAGAAAGTTTGGGGTGTTCCCGTGGTTACTAAGCATGTGCATTAAGGTTCTTCCTGCCTCCTCATGAGTGCTGGGACCCTCAAGTGGGGGCTTCTGTGAAACTGTCACATTGTCATTTTAGCTCTAAACTGCCCTTCTGTTTTTCTGGCAGTGCTTTTTGGGGTCACTGTGGAGTAGACATCCAGGAGAGGTCCTTAGCCCCATCAACAAATGCAGGCCACTTAGTGGTTTTTGTTTTGTTTTGTTTTAGTTCCTTCTCAACAACCTAAGGAAAAAGAGAGACATACTCAACCCCAACTTTGAATCTAGAGTCATCCTGATGGAATTAGGGGCCATTAGATCACCCTCTTTCTGAAGTCTCCACACTGTCCCCAGCTGTCAAAGCAATTTGGTTAAGCCGAGAGGATGGCTGTGCTGGCCCAGGGGCTGTGGCAGTCAATCTGGGGCCCCAGTGCAGTCTCTCTGTCGCCACACTGCCTGTGTCAGCCAGCGTCACTATAAGCTTGTGTGTGTGTGTGTGTGTGTGTGATTAGAGGTAGACACCCCCCAGTCAGGAACCAAGGGGTCGCATCTCAAGGACTTCCTCCGGGGAATCTGCAAGCCAGAGACACCAAGTGGAATCCTGCCTCTGTTGAGGATTGGGATCCTGTGGGGGAAAGCAGACCAGGTTTGGGGAATGAGTAAATGTGGCCTGTTGCATTAGAGAAGTTTTGGTGACTTTTAAACAGTCACACACACACACACACACACACACACACACACACACACACACACACCAGCATCGAAATATGGGCATCGTCTGGACAGCAAACCTGGTTTTATTACTCTGAATGCTTATGCAGTTGTCTGGACTCCAGCTAGAGCTGCAACCAGGCTCCTCCTCCATCTCTGTCTCCTGACAATACTAACGTGGTTGTAGCAATAGCCACAACAGCAGGGTAAGCCCCACTCAGGGTACCCCAAGAACGGAGAAGGACACAACCTCCTTTCTAGCAGACTTCTGTCTTTGAGTCCCATATGTTAGAGAAAAGAAACCTCCAGATCAACCCTCAATGGGGTTGACAGTGGGGGGGGGGAGCACTTCCTCCCCACCTCACTGTTTTAGGAAGTCAGACTCAGCTCTCCCCCACCAACAGCAGTCTCTCTCTCTCTCTCTCTCTCTCTCTCTCTCTCTCTCTCTCTCTCTCTCTCTTCCCTCCTTTTCAAAACAAAGGGCCTAGGTTTGAGGTCTGTCTGTCTGGGGTTTCCTCAGTCCTTAGTCTTCCTCAGAAGGACTTTGAGGAGGGGTGTGTGCCATGACTACTTGTATGTATGGACATACATTCTTCCTGTACCTCCCCGGGCCCCATTGCTGTCCGGCTTTCCCAACCCCCACTGGTTCCCGCCTCCAGACTTGCCAGGCTCCCTGTTGGGGGCGGGAAGTGCCCTTATACACAGAGTTAATTTATTAAGCAAACTTTATTAAGAATTCTGATTTACTGCCTTGTGTGCTTTGGGTAGGTTCCTGGAATATTACCTTGACTTGCTCATGTGGAAATTGTCATTTTTGAAATGTTTCTTTTAAACGAAATCACTGGCCCCTTTTCAAAACAGAAGAAAAAAAGGCTAATTTTTTTTTTCTTCCCGGAGAGCCTATATAATAAAGCTAATTGGCAGTACGGATGGGGGAGGAGCGAGGATCTAGCTGGAAACAAAGGGAGTTTTGATTTTGTTTCTTCTGACAATCTCATTTTCTGTTATTTTTTAGATTATCCTGAACTCCATGCACAAATACCAGCCCCGATTACACATCGTGAAAGCAGACGAAAATAATGGATTTGGTTCAAAGAATACTGCGTTCTGCACCCACGTCTTTCCGGAGACCGCGTTTATCGCCGTGACTTCGTACCAGAATCACAAGGTAAGCCCCACTCTCTGGGAGCCTGCAGCGGCAGATGCCTGCTGGTTTACATGGACGCATGCGCTAGGTTCTGGGTTTTTCGCCGGAATGCTGTCCTTTAAAAACTGAGGGTGGGTCCGCAGTCCCGCAGACTCAACTTCTAGTCTCCTTCGCGGGCCTGGGCAGGGGTTGAGTTGGGTTTGTTTGCATTATATTCATGGCGGGGGAGGATCTCTCTCATCTACCCTTTTCTAGTTAGAACCAAATTTGTTATTCACTTAACAATTGGTGCAAGCCTGCCGATAGGGTAGGGAGAAAGGGTGCTAGAATTCTTGGCTAATGCTACCCTTGGAGAGGATAGCCTTTTCTGTTGAGACCAGTGTCCTGGGTTTTTAAAAAAGAGGTCCCGCAAGAGGCAATGGGGCAGATAGCATAGCCGATGCTAAGGAGTATGTGCGTGGGGGCGGGTGAGCTCAGTGAGGGCTGACCCCCTGTCGTGGACCCTGCCCCACCCCCTCAATCTGGGTGAAGTTAGCTATAGGTTGCCAGGCTGGCAGGGCAGGGCATGGAAGGGTCATAGGCAGGTTTAGTTCCGGGTCATGCAGTGGAGATCATTCGGGTGCTGGCTGGATGGTAGATAAAGCAACCAATCCTGTTACAGCCTACTGTGGGTAGTCTCTGAATTCCGACTGTGAATGGCCAGACTGTGATGGATGGATGATCCCTTCCAGATCTAGGGAGAGTTCCCCTTCCTTGCCCCAGAAGAAACCCCTGCCCCCTCCCCAACACAATTAACTTTTTAAAAGGGAAAGAACAGAGCTGACCCCAGCAAGGGCGAAATGGTAAGGTCAGCTGAGTCATTTTTCTGACCATTGTGTGTGAGTTTTGAGCACAGTTTAATGAACTCTGGTCTAAATGGCTCAGATTCTCCAGTGTGGGTCTCCAGCCACACGTTTGGGTGTGTGTTTGATGACTGCACAGTAACCCCACTCACAGGAGCGGCTTCCTATCTCAGTTGGGTGTGGCACTCTGGTTGAACTACACAGGAAAGCCTTTTTAGCCAGGTGGAGAGATTTGGGACACACAGAAGAGGGTAGATGAGTTTCTGCCTCCCCCCATCTTCCACAGAATCTTCCCCATTTCTTACCTGTTGTCCCAGAGTTGTGACCAGAGTCCCAGAGTTGTTCATTTCCCACGTGAAGAGCCCTAGGTGATGCACTTCCCAGTCAAGTTCAAGACCCTAGGAAACTTTCCTCAGGTCCATATGCAACCATGGTTCCTTACAATCTGTGGACAGCGTCTCTAGCTCTATTGTCCCAGCTGGAATAGGTGTTGAGAAGACTGAGGGCATGGGTAAACCAGCTGAGAGGTTAACACCACGTGGATTAAGGGGTGGACCCGAGGACAGGGGAGGGGCAGAGTGCTCAGATTCAAAGGCGGGATCTAACTCAGTCTCCCATCTGTAAAATGGGATCACGACAGCATCCACCTCATGAGGTTCTCGTGAGGATTACAGAAGATAATCACAAAATAAACCCGGGGAGTGGCGTAGGCTTCATGACAAGGCAATGGTGTGGCTCTGGCCCCTGGTCAGTTAGTTTACGGATCAGCTCTGTTCAAATTTTTTTTTTTATTTTTTGGTGGTGGTGGTGGTGGTGGTGGGATTCTTTGCCTGCTCACTGTCACTCTTTGGTTGTATTAAAATAAGAATGAATGACATTTTAAAATTAGGTCTATTATGGTTAAAAAAAAGAACTACGAATGTCAATGTTTGTGAACTCCTTGGTTCATTGTCAATCACGAACTGGCTTGTTTTGTTTAGGATGAAAGAGTCTGGGGGGGAATATTCTGGATGAGTGGACAGCCAGGAATATCTGAGGAAAGCAAGCCACTGTTTGGGGAGGGGTTCAAAGAACTCAGAGCCCCCAGGATGCTTTCTCCAGAGAGCCAGGTAGGGATGAGTACTGAGCCGGGCTCCTGTCGTAGGCGATAAGGCATACACACCCTTTCAGCACAGGACTCTCAGTGGCGACTGTATTTCCTCAGCCCAGCTGTGATCCTAAGCTGGATTCAGGAGTTATTTCCCCAGATGTTTGGCAGGCTGAAAAAAAAAAGATATTTAAAACCTCAACTCCTCCCCAGCTACGATGGACGTTCACTCCGGGAAACACATTTTGTTCGGGTTTTCACAGCGGTTGTCAGCAACTCCCAGCACACTGCCTAGAAATGTGTAGGTGTTAAACACCAGTCACTCGGGCATTCCATTTCCCACGGCTCTTGCTACAATGGCCATGCGTGTATGCAAGCATGCATGTCCCCCCATGTTAACTGACTTTTCCATTCCGAGGTGCCTTGCTCCAGCTTGAGCCCTTGTGTATGGAGTCCATATTTATGAGGTACTAGCTTTCTGGTCGGTACCAGGAAATGAAGCCCCTAATAGAGAGACATAATTAAGATTTTTTTGGCTCTCGTAAGTTGTTTTTTTTTCCCCAAAAGCAAGAATTTGCAACAATTATTTTCATTAATTTTTACAACCGCTGTCTCACCAGTTGGAGCCAGCAATTATATTTGCCCCCCTTCCACTCTCTCCCTCCCCGGATATCCGGTTTTATGCTGATTTGAGAAGGGAGCGCCTTTGTATGGTAAATAGAAGTAGGTTTCCCAGGAGCTTTTGGTAGATGCGGGGCTTCCAGGTGTGCGGATTTGGGGGCTCCTAAGCTGACGTGCTGTCTGCAGTTTATAGACTGGTTTATAATGTATGAGGCCGTGTGCAAAATAGGATGTGTTTTCCCGCACAGCCTGTCTAGAAGGATTTCTCAAGGATGATTCTCTGCATGTGTGTACATGTGTGTGTGTTGTATATGCATGTGGTGTA
Organism: Alexandromys fortis; assembly: GCF_014885135.2. NCBI lineage: Eukaryota > Metazoa > Chordata > Mammalia > Rodentia > Cricetidae > Alexandromys > Alexandromys fortis. Next base: position 995,492 of record NW_026067985.1, on the reverse strand, counting down.
TATGTGTGTGTTCATATATGTGTATGTGTGTTTGCCTGTGGTATGCATATATGTGTGTATATGTGCACATGTATGTGGACATGTGCCTTGGGGTGTGTGTGTGTGTGCACTCTGTACACAAGTGGAGGTCAGATGACAACTTGAGAGGATCAATTCTCTCCTTCTCTCCTCTCAGTCCTAGGGATAGAGCTCAGGCTGCCAGGCTTGGGGACCTTTACCAGCTAAACCTCCTCAGGGGCACCACCTTCTCATTGAGACAGAGTCTTTCACTGAAGCCAGGACTTCCCAATTGGCCAGCCTGGCTAGCTAGTGAGTTCCTGGGGATCCTGCTGTCTCTATATCCCGAGAGTCTGTGCTAGAGGCAAGCTACACCTGACCCATCACCCCAGCCCTCCCTAGCAGTGCCTAGATCTTGGAGGTGTCTATGTCCATTAAAGAAGGGAGGCTGGGATGTGGTGCAACTCTGAGCCCTGGACCAGTGTGTGCCAGGCCCTGGATTCTATTCCCAGCACCGCCTAAAAGTAGATACATTTAAAATCAATTATTTATTTATTTATTATGTATACAATATTCTGTCTGCGTGTATGCCTGCAGGCCAGAAGAGGGCAACTACAGATGGTTGTGAGCCACCATGTGGTTGCTGGGATTTGAACTCAGGACCTCTGGAAGAGCAGGCAATGCTCTTAACCACTGAGCCATCTCTCCAGCCCCCTAAAATCAATACATTTAAGTGTATCTGTAACTATTTTTTTTTTTACCCTATGCAACAAGGTTTTGTTTCCTTTTTTGAAACAGAGTCACAGTAAGGGGTTTCAAATTCATGACTCTCCTGCTTCAGTCTTGTGCATGGTGGGATTGCAGGTGTGAGCCATCATGCCTGGCTGGTGTCCTCGTTTTGTAAAAATTAAGAAATAGTGAAATTGCAAGAGACTTGAAGTGTCATAGAAGAGTCAATGTGAGCAAAAAAGCATTGTGTGGTGTGTGTGTGTGTTTGTTTTGGCCATTTTTTATTTTATTTTTTAAATGAGTGTTTGAGTGTTTTGTCTGCATGTATGTCTGTGCGTATGTGTGTGTGTCTGGTGCTCACAGGAGCCAGAATAAGGCATCAGATTTACCGGAAGTGGAGTTTCAGTCACTTGTGAGCCACCATATGCATGCTGAGAGTCAAACATGGGTCTTGTAGAAGAGCAGTCTGGACTGGGCTCTGATTTTGCCTGGGTTCCCAGTTCATTTGTGCTCAGTGTTGCATTGACTGGAAGGGCTCAGCCGCAGGGGCTGCATGGGAGGCGGGGACACAGCTGAGGATTGTTCCATCCTGTTAAAGTGGTCTAGTTATTGCTATTTTGTTTGTTTGTAATAGAGTCTCATGCAATTCAGGCTGATTTTCAACTCGGTATGTAGTCAATGACCTTGAATTTGTAATCCTCCTGCCTCCATTGCCTGAGTGCTGTGATCACAGATGCCTGACGTGGTGCTTCATTTACGCTTCTGCAGTTGGACCCAGGACTTTCTCTATGCCAGGCAGGCAACTAAGCTCCATGCCCCGTCCAAATTATATTATTATTATTATTATGATGATGATGTCTTGCTTATGTAGCCTAGACTAGCCCCCAAAATCTTGATCCTCCTGCCTCAGCCTTCAGAATGTTGAGATTACAAGTATGTGCCAGATTACATGGCTTTGGTTTTCAGTTAATTCTTTGCAAATTCATTTTAAAAAAATAATCCGTCCTTCGTTGGATTGTACATTTTGACAAACTCTCAGAAGGACAGGCAGACCTCAGAATTCAGAAGCTCACGTTTCAAAGATAGTTTCTTGAAATGGCACTGCCGGGTCCAGACAAAATCAGAAAGTGACAAGCGTGGCCACGCAGGCCTGTGATGCCAGCACCCAGGAGGCTGAGGCAGGAGGATCAAAAGTTAGAAGCTATAATCCAGGAGAATCCAGGCATGACAGAGCCTTTTGGTAATCAGCAAAAAGATGTCAAACTCTGTTGACGCCCACAGGAATTTCTGAGACCAAAGCCTGCTGTCTGGCTTTAAAGATACAATTGTTGCCATTAGAGAAGGTTCTAGGACAATCTGGTCCTGAACTAAAACTCGCTCATGGAAAACTAGAGAGTTCATGGATCAGATTGAGCCGTTCTCTGTGTCTCATCTTCTCACGGAAAACTAGAGAGTTCATGGATCAGACTGATCTCTGTCTCATCTTATCCAAACTCCGAGAACGATCTCATCGGCCCAACAGTACACACTCTTCAGAAAACAAACCTTGCTTCTCAACTTGACAGCCTGAGTTCCATCCCTGGGACCCACATGGGTGGAAGGTGAAAACTGACTCTCCCAAATTACCCAATGCAGCAACCCCCACACACACTTAAATAATTTTCTGATAAATTTAATAACTTGTCTTAGGGCCAGTGAGATGGTTTAGTTTGCGATACACCTGCTGAGCAAGCCTGAAGACCTGAGTTCAATTCCTAGAGCCTCTGTAAAGGCAGAAAGAAACCTGGCTCCGTGAAACTGTCCTGTGGCCTCCATATATACTGTAGCACACACACACAGACGCCCTTACACAGGCAGTAACAACAGTAATAATAAATAGGGGCTGAGATGATGGCCCGGTTGTTAAGAACACATACTGCTCTTGCAGAGGACTTGAGTTTGACTGCCAGTGCCCACATTAGGTGGCTCACAACTATCCAGGACTTTAGTTTTAGGGGATCCAGTGTTCTCTTCCGGCCTCTGCAGGCACCTTACGCAGGTGCAGAAATACATCATTTAAAATAAGGCAAATCTTTTTTAAAAATAATGGTTGATTTTAATTTTGGGGCGGGGGCTTTTCGAGACAGGGTTTCTATGTAGCTTTGGAACCTGTCCTAAAACTCACTCTGTAGACCAGGCTGGCCTTGAACTCACAGAGATCCACCTGCTTCTGCCTCCTGAGTGCTGGGATTGAAGGTATGCACCACCGTTGCCCAGCTGATTTTAAAATATTGTATAAATACACTTATTTCCTCCCTTGGTTTTGGTTTTGTTGCGGTGTATGTGTGTGTGGTTATTCAAGATGGAGTTTCTCTGTGTAGCCTTGACTGTGGGCCAGGCTGGTCGCTAACTCACAGAGATCCGCCTGCCTCTGCTTCCTGAGTGCTGGGATTAAGGGTGTGCACCACCATGTCCACTCCTTGGTTTTTTACTTAACTATGTCCGTTTCTGCAGCTTCTTTGCTCCCCACTCCAATTGATGCAATCCATGAACTCTCTAGTTTTCTGTGAGCGAGTTTTACTTCAGGACCAGCTTGTCCTAGAACCTTCTCTAATGGCATCAATTGTCTCCTTAAAGCCAGAAGGCAGGCTTTGATCTCAGAACTTCCTATGGATATCAAAAGAGAGAGTTTGTCATCTTTTCTTTATTGAATTCCAAGAGATTCTGCTGCTCTTGGATTCTCCTTTGTTGTATAAAGTCATTAACAGTATTTCCAAGTAAAATAGTTTTGAATAGAAAGGGAGTTGATTTAAATAAAAATAGTAGCTGGGTGTGGGGGCTCATATCTGTTCCCCTATAATCCTAGCACCTAGAATTACCTCATAGAGACCCTGTCTCAGAAAAACAAAAGTAAATTAAAAAAAAAATCTTAAAATTGAGCTGGCCTGGCAGATAAAGTACTCGCTACACAAACCTGAGGTCTGGAATTCAGATCACCTAGCAACCACACAAATGCTGAGATGGTACAACGGGGCGCCTATAGTCATGTTACTCAGGAAGTGGAGACAATTGGATAGCTAGGCTAGTTGGATCTGTATGCTCTGGATTTATGGGAGAGATCCCGCCACAGCATATACGGTGGAGGAAAACCCAGGAAGAAGTCTAGTGTCAACTTTGGGTCTTCACATGCGTGCTCCTAAACACATGAACATTCATGTACACAGACATGTATACACACATACATGTAAACAAAGCAAAACAGAACCCCAATTTATGCAAAGCAGTGTACAGATGCTCTCAGATGTGACAGTGGTCCTGAAGGGGAACCCTGGGCCGCTGATGGCAGCCACAGTGCCCTGGTCTCTGTCATGGGATTCTTTGTGTGGCAGCTAAACTCACACACAACGTTTAGGAAACGCTTGTAGCAAATTCCATATGGGTGCAGTCTGCCACCTGGATCCACTATTACATCGACGCTAATATAATACGTGTTGATGGCTTAAATTAAAGAGTTGGGCCCTGAACCAAAGTGTGAAAAAACACACAGCTCTGCTTCGGGGTTGTGACACAGATTTTAAAGACAAAGTCCCCACCTCCTTGCCTAGAAAACCATAGAGAGTCAGAGCCACAGGATAGCTCCCCTCTGCGGGAGCCTCAGACCTTGGTGTTTATTGTACTGGGTAGCGTTTTACACCTGGGGTCTGCAAAATGCTGAAATGGGGCATGACCGGACCTTTGAAAGCAATGATCAAGATGTGTTTTCTGCGACAGGGAGATTACCACATTGTGTGGGAAATGCAGTCACCACGTCAACACTCACGGCTGTCTAAGGAAGAGGAGCCAAATGTTGAGGCTTCCTTTCTCTTTGAAATGCAAAATGCTCCACACACATGGGCACGTATGTGTGCTCGTGCACGCGCGCGCACAGACACACACACACGATGCAGAATATGACTCCAATTAATGAATAAACCAAATCCAGGTTTTCCCCTTAACAACCTTCTGGCCTAGGACATTTTCAAAGCCTCCACTCTATCGTGGAGTCCCGTCACTGTGACGGGCTGTTTTGTGTCCTCTGGGCTGTCCGGAGCCTCTTTTCCCACATTTGTTATGCACTCTTGTCCCAAGGTCCTCTTGTGGTAATCAAGTGTGAACCAACTTGTTCTCCCTCCTCCTCTCAGATTACACAGCTGAAGATTGAGAACAACCCCTTCGCCAAAGGCTTTCGGGGCAGCGATGACATGGAACTGCACAGGATGTCTCGGATGCAAAGGTAAGAAATCGGGGCACAATGCACCCCACAGATCCTCCCAGCAACATTTATGCCATCCAATGGAGAAAGACGTCTCTCATTCTCTTCTCTCTGTCTCTGTCTCTGTCTCTGTCTCCCTCCCTCCCTCCCTCCCTCCCTCCCTCTCTCTCTCTCTCTCTCTCT